>NC_041398.2:231138153-231438153 GCF_900747795.2 Erpetoichthys calabaricus
CCTTCTGTTATTCAAGCCAAGTGTCTGTCCTTCCTCTGGGCACACCTTTCATTATTTGAGATTGTGGATACACCAGAACTCTTTGAGGTTAAACACGTCTCTCATTTTGATCTTATGGTTTAAGATTTTTGCTTCTTCCTTGGACATTAATTATTGGCTTTCATTTTAGGTTTTGTACACGCTCATTTTTCTTGTTTCCAATTACAAATTTTTTCTTCCTCTTGGATGCTGTGAAAGTTCCCCAGTATGTCACCTTGAGTCAGAATGGATCCTTTGCCCTATACAAGACTCTTTTAGGTGTCTGTTGTCCTTAAAGACTATTGCCATTGCTGCACTAGATAGACTTCTGTCTGTGACTTTGCAAAACTTGCATTTCAATAGTCGCCCCTACAGCTGGTAATGGAATGCAGCTCACACTCTGGGAGACTCATCCCTGGCTGATATCACTTGGTGGCACCATTACAAGCCCTCCCTTCAAAGTCACTGTCTCCAACGACAACTTCCATCTCCTTGAAACGTAGTACAATGCTTCAAAATGGTGGTGTGTTCTTCATTTCTTCTGTGGTCTTCTCTCCGACTGCAAATGTAATTTCATTATATCACATGGCCCGAGTGTAATACATGAGCGTACAGTGGAAACCTCGGTTCATGACCATAATTCGTTCCAAAACTCTGGTCGTAAAACGACGTGAACCGAAGTATTTCCCCCATAGGATTGTATGTAAATACAATTAATCCGTTCCAGACCGTACAAACTGTATGTAAATATATTTTTTTAGTTTTTATGCACAAATAGAGTGAATTTATACCGTAGAATGCACAGCGTAATAGTAACTAAATGTAAAAAACATTGATAACACTGAGAAAACCTTGAATAACAGAGAAAAACTAACACTGCAATAGTTTGCGCTATAGTGCTAGGAACCGCTCTCTAAAAACACTTTTTTAATTGAGTTTTAAGCACAAGGAAAAAAATGAAACATCCGTAATTTAATCCATAATTTAATAAGCCACCAAGAAAAGTAAATTGCAACAATGCAGGCTATGAACCGATCGCTGAAATAGAACTGAAAACAAAAACAAGCCTTTTCTACCTTATGCGTCCAGCCCCCCCTCTCTCGCTTCGCTCGCTCGCTCTCTTTCGTTGTGTGTTTGTGTCTCTCTCTCGACCCTGTGTGTGTGTGTGTCGCGCTCTCTCTCTCTCTCGCTGTCTCTCTTTTGCTCACTGCACAGGAAATGCACGGGAGAGACTGAACATCCATCCATTTTCCAACCCGCTGAATCTGAGCACAGGGTCACGGGGCTCTGCTGGGTAATCCAGCCAACACAGGGCACAAGGCAGGAACCAATCCCAGGAAGGGTGCCAACCCATCAGCAGGACACACACAAACACACCCACACACCAAGCATACACTAGGGCCCAATTTAGAATCGCCAATCCACTTAACCAGCATGTCTTTGGACTGTGGGAGGAAACTGGAGCGCCCGGAGGAAACCCACGCAGACATGGGGAGAACATGCAAACTCCACGCAGGGAGAGCCTGGGAAGCTAACCCAGATCTCCTTACTGCGCGGCAGCAGCGTTACTCACTGCACCACCGTGCCGCCCCGAGACTGAACATGTACAAACCAAAAGGGAAACTGGCTTGTTCGTATATCGAGTGTGTGGTCGTGAACCGAGGCAAAAGTTTGGCAGACTTTTTGGTCGTAAACCGATTTGTACGTGTACCGAGACGGTCGTGAACTGAGGTTCCACTGTACTGAGTATTGGCCAGTTTTCAGCTTCTGAACAACTTAATTATGATGATGTAGTTCACTGGCAAAATGAAAATACGTTTTGTTTCTTGTAAGGTAAAGATTAAGTCAACTGGAATGACACAAGGCAAACGCAAAGCAAGGCCGTGCTTGTAACAATATTGTCTCTGCAGTTCAAAATACAAGTACTAGTTGCGTCTTTCTTGTTCTTCAAATCACAATTTCAGATATTTACACTTTTTTTTTGTTCTGACAGTATATGTTGTGCTTAATTAATTCTCATCACATTTCCCTCTTTTTCTCCTTTTTTTTAACTACAAATCACTAGAAACTTGCACTGCACTGTCTTCAATGTGGAAATTCTGCAAGCCACATGCTCAGCACTTCCAATGCCTAAGAAGAAGAAACTTAAACAGGTTCACAAATGTTTAAATTGAAAAAGCAAATAAATGACCTAAATCTTGACACTAACAGTATTTCCAGTGGCTCCCTCTTCCCTATAGTTGTCCTGCTTTTACTTCTACAGTGGCAACATTCAATTTTTCTCTGGCATCACGCATTTCTGAATGGCAGTGGTCCAGCACTGTTGAACCAGCTGAATAGCTTTTTGACAATTATTTTTATTTGTGTCTGGTCACTCACTTGGCGAATCAGTGACAATTTTTTTCTTCTTAGCCAGTCCTTTTCATCTATTTTGCCTCATCTCTATGTGTTTCTTTAGAAACGAACAGCTGCCTCTGTCCATTCTTGTTCTCTCTTATCTATGTACTCAGCCAACAGACGATCCTTTGGGAATTGCCTCTTCTTATACTCTTTCTTGTTTTGTCTGCACAACTGGTGTTTTTTTTATTTTTGTCTGTGCAGTCTGCCGTTCCCCACACTTGGCAGTTTAATATCTTTATCTTTAATCTATCAAAACTTATTTGTAGCATGATTCCACCTTGCTGCTTAAAGACACAGACTATTGCATCATTGTTTGTAATTTCTGGTTCTGACCCTTGCAGATCTGTCTTAATATGTATATCTCGTGTCTTTCTGGTTTTAACATTTACATTCCGCATTTGCTTGGGTCTTCTTCTGTTAGTTAATATATCTACATGAAACAGAACCTGTATGACTTCTGGCTTTGTTTCAGACAATAATGCTGCCTAGTGCTTTGGTATTTTACCTTTTCCACCTTTTGAAAGATAGGTTTATAGGGTCACTAGGGGGTTCGCCCCCTGCTCGCTTCGCTCACCAACCCCCCTGGCCTGCACTATGCACCAGCCACTTCGCTGTCTCTGCCACTCGCGTTGTGAAGAGGGGGGCTGAATGCACCCCAAGGAGACAAGGTCGCTACTCCAAAACCCCCTCTTAAACGGTGATACAATGGGAAACAAATAGGTTTTTTTTACCTCCTATTTGCTCGATCAGCTGCTGTGCCATGCCATGTGATCTGCATCTCATGCGGCACTTTGAACATTTAAGAGCCTGTACAGCAGCTGCTCTACTCTTTGTCTTTTATTTCCGTGTGTGGTTAAATCTTTTGGCACAAAGTCTCGTCTCACGCGATGTGAGTTCTTGATATTTTTTAGTTTAGAATTTAAAAACGGAATAAGAATCTGAAAATCTAACAACATCACATTGAAGTTCGATACATTCTGAAAAGAATGATACCAAACATGAGCAAAGTATTCTGTTTGAGCGCTTCAGCTCACCTGTGTGCAAGAGTGTCTGGTAATTGTCAAGAGTTATTGTATTGCACTTTGACCCTGCATCTATTCTAAACTGCACATTCTGTGACTGGAACTGCATCTCTACTGTCCATTTGTCATCTAAAGCTAAGGCTGCTGGAATAATTGTTTGTGTCAGGTTTACGTCCAGGATTTCTTCTTCTGCAGGGTCCTTGACTTGCTCCACACTCGCGGAATTAACTGCATGTTTGCAACATACTGCCGCCCAGTGGTTTACCTTGTGACAATACGAGCAAAGTGAGCCTTTAGCTGGGCATTTCGTTGGATTCCACTTGTGTTGTGTATGTTTGCCACACTGTGAGCATCTTTTAATCTGACTTGTTTCATCCTGATTATGTAATCTATGTTTTGGCTGTCCCTCATTTTGTAGCTTCTTACTGTATGTTGCATACTTCTTTCTGGCAGCTACTACTGTGACAGTTCAAACTGCTATGGAATTTCTATAGCTTTGGCCAATGTTAATTCCTTGCCCTTATCTAGCAGCCTTTCCTGCACTCTCTTTTCAAGGACTCCTGCAATTATAGCATCAACCAGTAACAGCGCACTGCACGTTAATACACTTGACTTAAGCATTCCTAGTTTTCGTCCTCTTTCTCTGTACGTTTAGGATTCGGTTGCTCAGAGGTTGATGCGCTTGCTGCTTCCTATTTATACAATTCATTGGTTAGATCACAATTCCAAGGAATTCAATACATAATCAGAAAACTTTTAACATGAGTGGTTGCACCCAGTTGCTAACGGGACAACATAAACGTTAATACCTTAAATAGCCACAATTAACCACGTCCACTATGTTGATTGGGAGTACATGACTTCTCAAGAGTGCCTTCAACAGGAAACCTAGATAGATAGATAGATAGATAGATAGATAGATAGATAGATAGATAGATAGATAGATAGATAGATAGATAGATAGATAGATAGATAGATAGATAGATAGATAGATAGATAGATAGATAGATAGATAGATAGATAGATAGATAGATACGGTATTAATCCCAAGGGGAAATTCACACAACCCTAACCCGAACCCTAACTTAGTGCATAACAATAGAACAATGATCAGACCTTAAAATATACCATTCTTTTGCTATAGAATAACTAAAATGTATTTATCATAGTGAATAATAAAATAACAGCTTCAGTCTTTAAGCATAAGCTCAGAAGAATATGAGACTCGGTGCATGCTAGTGCACATTGCACCAGGGTTCAAATTCAACTCTTACAGGGTATTTTCTGTGCAGTTAGCTTTGCAATATAATTTTCCTGATCACAGTGATAAATCACGGTGCCACAACGTTATTTTGTTTACTCATAATGGACCATTTTATCATTCCTGTTACTGGCACAATGTTCCCAGTTCCCAATGAATGTGTTTTAGAAAGGCGTAGCATCTTACATCTGATTCATTTGTATCCATGATTATTTCAATACAAAACCCAAAATGAACGTTGTGCAAATTTCTTTCTCAAACTTCTGGTTTCTGAACTTACCATTTTCTTTCTCTGTCTTTGAATTGAGATTAGTAATTGGGCTTTGGTGCCAAAAGTTTCATCTTCAAAGTTTCAACTTGTTTCTGATTTTGACTCTGTTTCACCTACTGGGCCTCTTTAATTCCTTACTGTCAGAGTAAGTCTGACCTTTGTACTGCAGAGTCTGCACTTTAGCTTGAAGGTAAACTTTGTTTATGTAAAATGTTTCTGCTTCAGTGGAAGACAAGTAAATCTGCACCCTACAGCCTTAATTCGCACGTCTGTGTTCGCCTGTGTTCTTTTCTACCGTTGTATGAAGCATGTAATCTGAGCAGCACCAGTAAAATCAGTTCTGTTTCTGCCTTGCGTTCACATCATCACGAAGGAGTGCACACTAAAACTAAAAACATCAAAAGTTGTTCCTGCCATATATGCCAATTTCCTTTATCGAACAACTGCCTTTCCCTAGTTGAGAATATACACAATTATGGTAATTTTTTTCCACTAAAAATCTTTAAATACTAAATGACAGGCAGGCAAATGTATTAGTAATGCACAGAAACACTTCCAGATTGTAACTAACAGGTGTAACAAGGCACTATATATGCGCCCAACCTGACACAGATTCACAATGGAGGCACACGTATAAAATAAATAAACTTTTTTTATTTTCTTCACCTGTGGGGCACGTCTTCCCCGTAATCCCCACAAGCATAACACAGTCCCAAAAGCACCAAGTACACCACACACTTCTTCTCCTGCACCACCACTCCTCCCAGTCAACCTCGTCCTCCTTCACCCGACTCTGGCCGCTGGGTGGTGGTCGCTGGCTCCTTTTATAGTCCACCCGGAAGTGCTCCAGGTGCTTGATTGCCGATTCCGGGTGTGGCGAATATGCTGCCCAGATGGGTACAGGAGTCCCAGCTGCAGCACCCTCTGGCGGCGCCTGCTGGACCCAACAGAACTGCACCCAACTCCAATTCCCATGGAGCCCTGTGGGAAACCGAGGCACCGCTCCAACCCAGGGGGGGCGGCCATCCAGCGTCCAGGGGGATGTATAGCACTGTCCAGGGTAGCTCACCCTGAACATATAGTGAAGGGGCGTCCCGAATGGGCATGGACCCCGGCCGTCCGCCACACAGGATTCTTATTTGAATGAAGCGAAATGCTGAGCTTCACTGCAAACCTAGTTTCACTCATCACTAATCATGACAACATAAAGTTTTACATGTAGAACATAAAAGGCTAAATCTAATTATACAATTGAAGGTCTAAAGCTAAAAAAATGACACTTTATTAAACATTGGGACTCCCATGGATTCAAAAGTATCCAGCAGACTTACATAATATAAAAGAGATGAAAAGGTGTATGGTTTGCTCGAATATGTAGCATGCTAAGTGGTGTTAAGATTCAGAGACTTTTGGCTTATCTATCTGATACTAATGATAGACAAATAATTAAATAAATAGTAGGTCAAAGCGTTTTCTAGTTATTGTGTTTACACACAGAAATACAAAAAGACACCATTTCAAAAATTGTATTTTCTGACTCAGGAAGGTCTAAAACGTCAAGATTCATCAAAATATCAAAGTCGAATTTTTTCACGATTCCTATACTTTCTTTATACTATGTATATGAGAAAGTAAAAATCTATACAGCCATGAGAGTTTACATGTCTGTAATTCTGATTAAATGAATTCTTGCATGTAAGTGTTATTGAAATTTTCAGTTGCTGAATGTGATCAGGGGCGGGACGGTGGCACAGTGGTAACGCTGCTGCCTCGCACTAAGGAGACCTGGGTTTGCTTCCAGGTCCTCCCTGCGTGGAGTTTGCATGTTCTCCCCGTGTCTCTGGGTGCTCCGGTTTCCTCCCACAGTCCAAAGACATACAGGTTAGGTGCATTGGTGATCCTAAATTGTCCTGTGTTTGTGCTTGGTGTGTGTGTGTGTATGTGCCCTGTGGTGGGCTGGTGCCTTGCCCGGGGGTTATTCCTGCCTTGTGCCCTGTGTTGGCTGGGATTGGCTCCAACAGACCCCTGTGACCCTGTGTTAGGATATAGCGGGTTGGAAAATTACTGACAGATGACTAAATAAATAAAACAAAAAACAAACCTCCATCTCAAATACACACCAGAATGACTAAAAAAAACAAAGAAAACTAAAAAGAGAGAACGTCTGACTTGGCAGCCACAGGCCCAGTGAGGCGATGTGCAGACGTATTGCTGATGGTATAAAGGAGCCCCCATTGCATTTCTTGACATATCTCTGCTAAATAATTTGTTGGCTAAAAGTCCTATTAGGGTTAGGGTGTTAGGGTGTCAGAGAGATAAAGGACGTGTACAACTGTTCATTTTGGCATTCACTGAGGCCACATCTGGTATTTTACCATTAAGAAGAAATAAACAATGAAAAAGCATTACAGCTTCAGAACTGTAAAATGAAGAAGTTGAATATTTATCGTTTTAACAAGTTTACTGTAGATTAGGGGCAGACAAAGTGAAAGGTGCATTTTGAAAGGTTAAATAAGCTAGGAACTATATGCATGCATTCTACATTGTTGAGCAATCAGTTTCATTAAAGGCTTACAATATAATGCAATTTACTATGCATTTAACTGAGAATATTCACGTACACTCTCATTTTTACTAAGTGTGCAGTCACAGAGAAGAAATCAGTACCTAATTGTAACATTTTCATTCTGCCTTCTGCAGATACTTTTACATAGTTAACTGTACCTTTTATTTCATTCATCTCTTGAAACATGGCTTAGCTCAGAGAAGAAAAGATCTTTTCCCTGTGGTCGTGTTAGACAACCTTCAAAACAACACTAAGCACTTATGAGTATCATTTCAGCTTGCAGTTTCATGCTCTTTATTATGCATTTGCAAAGGTGCTGATTTACTCCGCATTATTCTCCTGTGAAATCTTTTAAAATACACAGTAAGACGATATTGCTTAAGGTATTGAAATAAAACAAAACATTTTAATTGAAATTAATCAACACGGAAACTTTTTTTTCCCGGAAGAAGATGTAAATCACTGAATATCGGTTCCTCATAAATTATTCATATGCTGAGTTTACAATATAATGTCAGATTTTTAACTTTCAAAAAACTTTTATTTTACTCTTGAATTAATATTACTGAACCATTTCATGTTACATTAAAATCAATTAAACGAATCGCCTTTTTAAAAATGTTTTGTTTTTATACCATTGGAAACTGAGACACACACACAGAGCTTTGTGCTGGGAATACCACAACAATGACATAATACTAATGTGAGCACAGTTAGATAGACTATAGGATGGCAACCCTACATTTTCAGATGCTTCTGATTAAATTAGTTGTATATATATATAAGTTTTGAAAGTTTTAGTGGTATACAAAAAAAATATCAATATATTACTTTTCTTTCATGTTTGGAGTTTGGGTGACATAGAGCCGAAGAGTGCTCAATCCCCAAGTGGAAATTTGCTTTTTTTGCGAATTTTGCATATTTTACTAATAATTCAGTTTATTTTCTCTTTGGTTGTGCGTAAGCAAGACTAGAATCCCATCCAGCAATAATAATAATTTCTCCAGAGCACAGGACAAGTAAGATGTACAAGATGCTTACATTTTGTTTACAGTTGAGTAACCTCTTCATTTACACATTAGTACCTTATGCTAGGGCTCCCACTGAAGAAATTACTAGATAGATAGATACTTTATTAATCCCAAGGGGAAATTCACATACTAGCGTTTTCTAGTCTTTGTTATTTGTTACTTTAACTGCTCCATCTGCTGCTCTATTAGCATTTGATACCAACCACTGATTTTACACAGTTATTTCGACACTAGTCTAGCTTATGAATTACATAGCTTTTAGAAACTAAATGTAACCAGAAACCACTCAATATCTCTCTCGCTCTATAAAATCCAACGTCTGTATGTCTGTTTGTCCGCTTTTCACAAGAGAACTACTTAACGGATTTAAATCAGGTTTTTTTTTTTAATTTACTTGAATATTCTAGTTGATTTTGAGACTTCTCTCATCTCATTAAGTATCATAGTTCACCTGTGGGAGCGATTTATTCGCGCTAATCTGGGACAGTTGCTGCGGGCCAAGGGGAGGAGGAAGTGTGATGTCAGGAGTGGTGAGCTGAGCGGGGCACCCCTCACTCACATGCCAATCCATTCAAGTCGGTCTACCTCTATAAATAAAATGTCTTTAGCACTTTGTTCTAATGTGTATGGAATTCATTAAATAACCCACCGTAATATGTCCATTAACAGTAGAATTACCAAAGCCTATGACAAAATCCCGGCCCACCTTAAATCCCTTCGAACCTCTCCGTCAGCATCTTTTGTGTTGTAAATGTGTCGATAAACACAAGCAGCCTACTATCCCATTGCCCCGCCCAGCACTACAGTTCAATTCGCAAAGAAAGTTATCAGTGCTCAGTGTTTATCTGCAGTTATATTCTTGAATAAAAGCACACTTCTTTTGTTATACTTGTACCTTTTGTGAAAGTGTTTATTTGATATTTGGACATCAAGCTTCACACATTATACATTTCAAGTCTACATTTTGTCAATTATTACTAAAACATGAAAAATTTCTGTTTTAACAATGTGTTTACATAGATTGTTGTAGACACGGAACACACATGAAATGTATGTATTCCAAATGATGATATATTATTTACCGTCTATAACTCCAGCACTTCACTCCAAGATAAGGGGGATGAGATAGCACGCTGTTTGCTGCTTGCTGCTTGTGTTGATCAACACATCTATAACAAAAAAGATGCTGACGGAGACGTGTGAAGGGATTTAAGGTGGGCCTGAGTTACAAGTTTTTTCGTAGGCTTTGGTAATTCTGTTAAACAGGTTCACGAGGAGCATGGAGAACCAGGAGATGAATTAATAATCTAAAACTGGAATGGTAATCACTAGTCGACATCAAAGACAGAATTGAAAGACATTGATGAAAGCTAATATAGCATGTGAAATTTTTCTTTATATGGAATTCAAAATATTGCTTCCATACCCCAAATAATGATGTATTGTTTGGTGTTGCCCTCTGAAAACACAATAATGGTGAAGAAAAACAAAAAAAAACATAGTGTACACAAAATATGTTTCAGAGACAAATATTAATTAATATAAGTGTTCAGCTAATATCACAAATATTCAAAAGTACAAAAAAAACCGTTCTGACACATGGAAAGAATATATTTAGCCCCCCAAATTTTTCTTTTTTTCACTTTGAGTTTTTTTGATTTGTAACAGCCAGATATATAGCTGTTTCTTCTTCAAAAAACAGACTGATTGCCACCATAAAAGTCATAAATGGAGAGCTCTTCAGATTGAATTATACTTCATGCCGAGGAGGGCCTGGAAAACTGCTACTGGTTATTTTTATGATTTCCCCCTTGAAGAAAATTGAAAATCAAAAAATCTTCTAAAACTCACCTAAATAAAATTGGCTAATAAATACTTTAAATAAAAAATAAATGTAATTAGTAAAAATAACACAGGTTTGCATTATTAAACTAATAAAAAAAATTTAAATGTGAAGTTATTTTGTTGCATTATGAACACACTAAAAACATGTAATTAGAATGTTTCCAATCATGACACATTTAAGTACAAAATTAAAAAGAAATTATTTGAAGTTTAATACAATTTATTAATTTATACAATTAATTTATATGTTCTTAATTTATATATTCTAAATCAATTTAACATAAAAATATTTAGTAATATTTTACATAAACATTGACTTACACATTGCTGCTCTACTTTTCAACACTTCTTAGTTTTTTTGATCTTAAACTTTCCTGGGTGGCCCATCCTTTGTTCAGTTTTTTTTCTGGTGCACCCCTTTGAACCATCCAGCTGTAGTCCGCCATTGTGCTGACATCCCAGCATCCCTGGTACCTTTTTTGCAATGTCCTTGACATCTTGATGGAATCTTTCTTCCTGCTCTTCACTCTCCTTTCTAAGATTTTCATGGAAAAGTTTCAAATGAGACTCCAAAAAGTGAACTTCAAGGCTCATGTTGCAACCCAGTTTCTTAAACTTAACTACTACATTGTTGAATGATACCCAAGCTTCTCATTCCAGGTCTTTCATTGTTTCATCAAGTTCTGCATCAGAAATCAGTTTTTATTGGACTGGGATTTAATTATGCTTTGTTAAGTTTGGCGTTATTGTATGGAATGTTGTTTACTTCAAATAATATTAATAACATTTATAATAACATTAATAACATTAATAAAAGTTAAAGGCAAATAATCCACACAATGAAAAAAAGAAAGAAATCAGTTTTTTAATATCAGATCCTGTAAAAATGCCCTCTTTCAATTTAGCTATACACCAGCCATGGAACTTTAAGCACAAAAACATAAAACAGGCACCATCTTTTATGATTGCTTTGACAAAATGTTTCATTAAACTCAGCTTAGTATGAAGCAATGGTAGTCATAGCACTTTATCTGGATCCACCATGCTAGGCCCGATTATAGCTTTTTCTAATTGGCCATTCCTTCTTAACCCAACATCAGCTCTTGACTCTCTCTGCTCTTCCACTCATACAGAACACCTGGGTGTTTGTCTGCCCTGACTGCTGACCCAATAAGATACACAGAACTTTCAGGTCCTCAAATATGAACCAGTGAAGCTCATTGTTGCTAATCTTCTCAAGTTCTCATAGGTTTCTTTCAAATGGACAGAATGAGCAACAGGTATTGATGTGTATTTATTACTGTTAAATTCCTTTCAGGCCTCTTTCAGATGAGTCTATAGGTAGCCTCCATTCTTCTGCTTTTTAAACTCTGCCATGTTCATTCACAGTCGACAGGCAAATTATACTTTATTTGTCCCCAAGGGAAAAATCCAGCTCTATTCTGCCCTTATTATCAAATAAAGTAACTGTTTTGCTTTAAATATAGATTTAACATTAAAAAATACATTCAAACAAATTATCATTAAAATAAAATATCAATATTTAATTAATTATAGTGTAGAAACAACTAAAAAACTGTAATTGACAGGTAAAATGCAAAATAAGGTTACATGAGGCTGAAGAACGGTTTTCATTTTTTAATTTAATATCCAAAAATACATTAAAAAAATCATATGAAATTATTAAAACTTTTTTTTCTGTTTTTCTTGTGAAAATTAATAATATATATTAAATGAGACCAAATAAAAACAAGGCTTTAATGAGAAAAGAATAAATTAGCTTTAACTTGTTTGGGTCAACTTCTGAACTTTTCCTTAGTCATAATTTACTCTCATTATATCGGTTTATTTGTAAACACATACTGTACCCAAGATCAAAAATAAAAATATTCAGGGCATTTCTGTCTTTTATCAAAATGCAAAACAAATAATTTCTGCCCATAAGAATAAAAATAACTTCAAAGCAGTTTTTAACTACAAAATGACACAAACACATGTAGAAAGGATCATTTCCAATGTGGACATAGTGCTTCCATAGGTGTAATTTGTGTTGTGCTATTGTGAACTATTACAGTTACATTGTAGAATGTTCCAGGCCACATTTGTTGAAAAGTTTTCATCAATTTAGTGCATAAACATAGGTTTCCGAAGATCCATGTTTCCTGGATTTGTAAGGCCCCAGTTGTGATCACCCACTGTGATGCCATAAATGTATTCTTTTGAATTGTAATGAACCATGTTTATTTCTAATCTTTCCTGGGAAAAATATGCTTTTTTCCTGAAACAGGATTTACCCTATAATATTGTTATTTATGGTCAGTAAGCTTTCTGGTCAAGTATTTCAGTTGCAGGTGGTGCCTTGTGAAAGTTATTTATTACTTTCTCGTATACTGTACATAGTTTAGAGAAAGGATAGGAATCATGAAAAAAATTCAACCTGGAGAATTTGATTAATCTTGATGTTTTAGACTTTCCTGAGTCGAAAATACAATTTTTGTTCGTCTGTGTGTAAACACTGTGAGGTTTCTAAACTCTTTTAGGATTCCCCTTAACGGAGCGACACGGCAAAAAGAGTCCCAAAGCGCAATCACTGCGTCTGTGGAAGACTGTTTATCCGTTGCATGGGCAACCGCAGGCTCACAATGCTGCAGCGGCTCACCACCGAAGCAAATCAAAGCAGAACGCGGTCACACTATAAGAGGCTGTCGTCAATGGGTGATGCAAGGAACATTATAAGTGCAGGGAACAGTATTACTTGGCCAATAACCTGGTCACGACCCTGTCTGATTGCTGTTTCTGTGTATTGTTGAGTGGCAGATTCCATTACGATAAATAACCGTGCTGTTCCTGTTTCAAGCTGAATAAAGCGGGTTTTACTAAAGTAGTGAGACTCAGCCTCATGTTTTGGGGTGCAAGACAGTGACTCACGCATCACAACACGATAACCCGAAAACACTTTGACCTCGGTCAATGACATTTTGTACACCTGCTTTATATCAAAAATAAGGAATCAACTTTTGGGCCACTTCCGGCAACTGGAAGTGGAACTTTGACTGAATACTTTTGTGAATTTTAAAGTAAACTATGGTTATAATTACAGATAGATGTTTCAAATTTTGTAGAGATATTTATAATGATAAAAAGAAATTAAATTTGATATGAAATTTGAGAAAAATTACTCAACTGGAAGTAGTATTTTATTTAAACAACCATCTGAATTTTTTGTATCATGGAAATATAAATGTGTACACGATATTAAAAACTGTATTCAACTATTATTAATTTTATTTTAATTTATACATCATCAGTTTAACAGTAACGTATAAAAATTGAACATGCCATGTAAATATAAAGATGTAATAGGAACAATAAACTGCTACGTCCCCGTATTTCTGCCATCATTATCATAAGTAAATATAGCTAAACGCAGTTTTACCTGTAGCAATTTATTGCAACAAAAATTATATAATACAGTGATCCCTCGCTATATCGCGCTTCGCCTTTCGTGGCTTCACTCCATCGCGGATTTTATATGTAAGCATATTTAAATATATATCGCGGATTTTTTGCTGGTTCGCGGATTTCTGCGGACAATGGGTCTTTTAATTTCTGGTACATGCTTCCTCAGTTGGTTTGCCCAGTTGATTTCATACAAGGGACGCTATTGGCAGATGGCTGAGAAGCTAGATTGCTTACTTTTCTCTCTCTCTTGCGCTGACTATCTGTGATCCTGACGTATGGGGATTGAGCAGGGGGGCTGTTCGCACACCTAGACGATACGGACGCTCGTCTAAAAATGCTGAAAGATTATCTTCACGTTGCTATCTTTTGTGCAGCTGCTTCCTGAAATGACATGCTGCACAGTGCTTCGCATACTTAAAAGCTCGAAGGGCACGTATTGATTTTTGACTGAAAAACAAACTCTCTCTCTCTATCTCTCTCTCTCTCTCTCTCTCTCCCTGCTCCTGACGGAGGGGGTGTGAGCTGCCGCCTTCAACAGCTTTGTGCCACGGTGCTTTGCATACTTAAAAGCCAAACAGCCCTATTGATTTGTTTGCTAGAGATTGTTTTCTCTATCTATGTGACATTCTGTGCTCCTGACACGCACTCCTTTGAAGAGGAAGATATGTTTGCATTCTTTTAATTGTGAGACGGAACTGTCATCTCTGTCTTGTTATGGAGCAGAGTTTAAACTTTTGAAAAAGAGACAAATGTTTGTTTGCAGTGTTTGAATAACGTTCCTGTCTCTCTACAACCTCCTGTGTTTCTGCGCAAATCTGTGACCCAAGCATGACAATATAAAAATAACCATATAAACATATGGTTTCTACTTCGCAGATTTTCTTATTTCGCAGGTGGCTCTGGAACGCAACCCCCGCGATGGAGGAGGGATTACTGTACTAACACTTTTTCTATGTTTTTAGGTGACTATAACTCTTTTTACTTTGAATGTAATCTAGGTAATGCATATGTAATAATGAAAAAATTCCACCACTGTTTTCGACCTCCCTAACTGCGAAAATATAATTTTAATAAAAAGTTTGATTATAAATATAGATAAATGATTCTGTATCAATATTATCAATTAGTTATGATAAGAAACAAAGACATATAATATTTGACAAATATTGCACAAATGGAAGTGGTTCTGATGACCTTTTCTTCTTTCACAGTATACTAGAAATTCGATGGGAGCACACTCCCACTTTTTTTAACGTTGGAATTTAAGATACCGTGACGCCATTTTGTTTTAATTTGAATGTCAGCATTTTGGTAACTGGTTGCTAGGTGGTCACCCGTCACCCTTGTATCAATTATGCAATGGTATAACTAGCGATTGGATGAAACATTCACTATCTGACTTGGTGAAAACATTTAGGAAGCTTTGCTCAAAAATCTCTCGTTCTTTATTTTCTGGTTTTGACACTGCATTGTTTTCTTTTTTGAATTACAAATTTGCATTTCCCTTCAATTTTCCTGCAAAACTATTGATAGAGATGGGAATGATGGGGAAAAGGACTAACGTGCACTCCAAATGTTAATAAATAAAAGAATGTAAGATTTCATGTAATTTTTGATGCTTTTGCTATGGAAATGACAGAAAATACAACATTCACGCTAGAAAAGATCACATGAACACTTTCCCAAGTGGTAGCTTCCAATCTGAAAATTCAGAGGTACCTGTATTGCTCAAAATCAGTGACTACTCATTTGACCACTCCACTCATTTCATCACATTAAGTAAAACAAAATTGAAGAATTATGGACAATGAGGGGGCAGCTCAAACAATTGAAGAAGATTTGGACAAACTTTAGGACTAGGAGAACACTTGGATAAATAGGCTATATATCGTAATATGTGGAGTACAAGTCCTAGGAGATGATATGTAAGCTTTATAATGCACTGGTGAGGCTGCACCTGGTGTACTGTGTACAGCGTTGACCTCCAAGCTACAAAAAAGACATAGCAGCACTGGGAGAAAGTCGAGAGAAGAGCGATTAGGCTGATTCCTGGGCTGAGATGTTTGAGCTACGAGAAGAGATTGAAGGATTTGACCCTTTTCAGTTTGAGCAAAAGGAGATCAAGAGGGGACAAGATTGAAGTGTTTAAAATTATGAACGGAATTAGAACAGTGGATCCAGGCTGTTACATTAAAATGAGTTCAGGATGAACAAGGGGACACAATTGGACAATTGGTAGGGGTACATTTTACACAACTATTTGAAAGTTCTTCTTTACATAGAGAACCACAGACACATGAAATAAACTAGTAAGTAGCGTGGTAGGACTTTAGGGACCTTCAAAACTCATCTTGGTTACTTTGGAGAAATTAGGTGGATAGAATTAACAGGCTTTGTTGAGTTGAACAACCTGTTCTCGTCTTGTCTTTTTCTAAAGTTCTAACTGCAGGCTACCTTTAAGAGACCATTTAAATCAAATGTGTCATGTCGTCAACCTGTGGGTGATAATTTGGGATATTTAAAAAACAAAACAGAAATGGAGGCTAGGGGCCTCCTCCCCTGGCCGAGGTTCAAATTCTTTTTTTATGTACAGTTCATTCTTTGTTTATGTTGACATTGCTGATTATTTAGTTTCATTATGTTTAAGCATCTTTGATTATGCGCTGTGTGTTTTGTGGGTGGTCCCCCAAGAGGTGTCAAGGCACTACCTTCAGCTCAATAATGGCACAGGCAACCCACAGTCCCTTGTAGTTCATTGCGAATGTGCTCATGGAATTGGCAGGTTTCTATTCATTGGGCCAGTTTCTCTTTTTTGTGACTTCACCTGTTGGATTTCGGATTTGGACTTTGTTCACTTTTGGGGTTGCCTTTTGAAGGCATTTCCTTCTGTGACTTTATCCTTGTGCTCCTCAGGGTTTATATTTGTGCCACAGAGCATTTTGTTAAAAAAATCTTTTATTTATAAAGACTTTTTGTTGCCTTTTCTGTGTGACTAGCAGGAGTTTTGGCAGTAATTCTCCTATCCCCCGTGGCCATTTTGAGTCATTGTTGGAGACTTTCGTGCTTGAGAACTCTCAAGTTTGGAACTTCTATCACTTCTTCAATACATACATATTTAATACCTGCTTAAGAAGACTCCAGCTCCCTGTGATCCTGGGATATTAATACTGCATTCAAGAAATGGATCGAAGGCTCTTTGTCTTGATTTAAGTGTTTGAGCCAAAGAAGCTTAAAGCACAGGATACACAGCACCTCAAAGGTGCACAAGTGCTTGGAAAGAGCAGTATAATGTGACTTTGCAATTATTTCAAGCTCATCTTAAACTTGTTCAGTCTTCATTTTTAAAATCTGCATTAGTACATTATACATAATAAAAATGTAACACGTTAAATACCCTACAATAGCAAGAACACTGAATTTTTGTGTAAAACTGGCAAAGCAATTTATTTTGAGAAATGCAGTCTACTCCAGGTTTCTGAATACAAATGTGTTTCAGTCTTTTTTTTTTTAAAGTTTAAAAACTTATTCTGCTCTTTTTTTTCTGCTAACATTTGGCACTTACACAGTGAAAAGTGCTGATTTTTGTCAGGATTGATTTGGCAGCTTCTAGCTGTCTGGTGAGCAGCCAGTTCCTTATCAGTGAGCAGTGGCCCTTACTCTGTGACTCACAATGTTCTAAGCACGAGGCGTGTTCACTCAGTGACAAATCTGAAGATATCAGGTTGCTAGTCAAGCTGTTTTATGGATTCTTTTTGAACATGTGTGAAGTTTAACACTAAAATCTCTAAGAACACAAACTATTTTTTTCTTTAACTTTTATATGTCATTTTTTTTGTGCTTACAGAAATGGTGTAGTTTGCATTTCTGCATGCTCTTTAAATAAATTGTCGACATGAAAAAAAAAATATTCTTCAAAGCCTTCAGCTACCTAGTCAGCATTCTCTAATCCATTTAATCCTATTTAGGATTACGTGGGGCACAAAGCCTATCCTGACAGCACTGGGTGTAGAAAGCAGCCCTGAAGAGGGTGCCAGACTAACAGAGTCCACTCACACTCACAGCTCTTACCCTGACGTGCGCATATTTGGAGAAGTGGACAGAAAACTGAAGTGCCCAAAATGAGCAAATGGCACACGGAAATTAAAAATGTACAGAACTCAAACCCGGGACAGTAAATACATGAGGCAGCAGGGCTAAACATTCTGCTACCATTCCACCATGTTGAAGCAGAACAATCTTAAAAGCAAGATTTATTTTCCTCTTCCTGGTGTGATATTTTCAGATTACAGTGATCCCTCGCTATATCGCGCTTCGCCTTTCGCGCTTCACTCCATCGCGGATTTTATATGTAAGCATATTTAAATATATATCGCGGATTTTTTGCTGGTTCGCGGATTTCTGCGGACAATGGGTCTTTTAATTTCTGGTACATGCTTCCTCAGTTGGTTTGCCCAGTTGATTTATACAAGGGACGCTATTGGCAGATGGCTGAGAAGCTAGATTGCTTACTTTTCTCTCTCTCTTCCGCTGACTTTCTCTGATCCTGACGAGGGGGTGTGAGCAGGGGGGCTGTTCGCACACCTAGACGATAAGGACGCTCGTCTAAAAATGCTGAAAGATTATCTTCACGTTGCTATCTTTTGTGCAGCTGCTTCCTGAAACGACATGCTGCATGGTGCTTCGCATACGTAAAAGCTTGAAGGGCACGTATTGATTTTTGACTGAAAAACAAACTCTGTCTCTCTCTATCTCTCTCTCTCTCTCTCTCTTTGTCTGCTCCTGACGGAGGGGGTGTGAGCTGCCGCCTTCAACAGCTTTGTGCCGCGGTGCTTCGCATACTTAAAAGCCAAACAGCCCTATTGATTTGTTTGCTAGAGATTGTTTTCTCTATCTATGTGACATTCTGTGCTCCTGACACGCACTCCTTTGAAGAGGAAGATATGTTTTGCATTCTTTTAATTGTGAGACAGAACTGTCATCTCTGTCTTGTCATGGAGCACAGTTTAAACTATTGAAAAAGAGACAAATGTTTGTTTGCAGTGTTTGAATAACGTTCCTGTCTCTCTACAACCTCCTGTGTTTCTGTGCAAATCTGTGACCCAAGCATGACAATATAAAATAACCATATAAACATATGGTTTCTACTTCACGGATTTTCTTATTTCGCGGTGGCTCTGGAACGCAACCCCCGCGATGGAGGGATTACTGTACATTGTTGTGCAGTGTCAATAAGTAATATGATAGAACCAAGTCAGAATACCGTAAGTCAAGTCCAATGCGTAAGTTTGTCTTTGGCATGAATTTTTCCTCAATATGGCTGAGTGGATGCCACCAAAACAAAGGGTGACACTTAATTGATTCAAGATGTATGACCAGTGAATTTCTTTAGAAACATAATTTGGAATGAAATGCAATGCCTTCAGAAAATACTCAGACCCCAAACTTTTTTCATCCTTTTGTTATGTTTCAGCCTTGTGCTAAAATTTTGATTTATTCTTTTCCCAAACAATACTCGATACCCCAGATTGACAGAGCAAAAACAGGACTACAGGAATGTACAAAAATTCATCAAAAATAAAAAATCTGAAATATCACATTGATGAAAGTATTCATTGTTAAGGTGTTTCTACACCTGGTTTGGAGACCACTTGTGGTGAATTCCATTGATTGGACATGATTAGGAAAAGCACACACTTGTCTATAAAAAGTCTCAAGGCTGAAAATTCTGACTACGTTATTTGAAAGTCATCAGTAACCTGGTATGTCACACAAATAAAAATATTAAATTAAGTAATCTTTTATCATTATTTTTTAAAGATCAAGTGTCAGATGAGCTTCACTAAACTAGTCGAACGTTTGACGCAGTGATGCACAGACTGATGTGTTCCATCAACAGGCCCAGACCTTCATTTCTGTTATGTCCAATGTGTCATAGCATTTGATGAAGAAATGATGCTATGAAAGTACAAGGTGACCCAAAAAGAAGTACCACATTTCAAATATTTATTCTACAAAAATGCTACAAGATAAAATAAATTTCATTACAACACAAGAAAGGGTATACAAAATAAGATTATTTTCACTGTGTTTTAAAAATAATGTCTTCAAGATGGTTGCCATCATTAGCGATACACTGTTTGAGATGATTTATGAATGCTCGCATGATTCGTTCGGCCATTTCAAGGGGAATAGCGGCGATTTTGTGGTGAATAGCATCCTTGAGGGCTTCACGGTTTTGAGGTCAGTGTGTGTATACCTTCGACTTGAGATAGCCCCACAAGAAGAAATCACATGGAGTGAGATTAGGTGAACGTGAAGGCCACCCAACATCGCCGCGCAGGGAGATCAGCTTCCCCAGAAACATCTCCCGCAAAACTTGCACTGATCTCCATGCCATATAACCTGTTGCTCCATCCTGTTGAAACCAGGCATCTATCACATCCATTTCTTCCAGCTGGGGTGCAAAACGTTCTCTAGCACTTCAATTATAACGTTCTGAAGTGACGGTGACTGTTGCTCCCCCTCCTCAAAAAAGTAAATGGCCTACAATGCTAAATTCTGCAACAGTGCACCCAATTGTGCAGGAGTCTCTGACGAAGTTCATGAGGGTTGGATTCAGCCCAATTTCAAATGTGCCTTGTTGCTTCACATAAGAATGGCATCTCGATGAATGGTTTGCAAAATGTTCGCACACAACTCACTACGGCTCTCCCAGTCTCTCTCAGTGAGTTCCTGCACTGCCATCATTTTGTATTGGATGGAAATTAAGGTCCTCATGCAAAATCCCCCTCAAAGACATGTTGGAACTGCCTAAAGGCAGAAGCATGAACATCTATGCGCTGAACGTCTAAGAGACTGCAAAATTGATGTCCTTAGAGCTTGGATGTTTTCAGGCATTCGTACAGTCCAAGGATGGCCTGGAGATTTTCTGTTCAATGTTGTACCCGTCTGCCTAAATTTAGCCACCCATGAAAGAATTGGTTTCTGATTCCGTTATAAGGAATGCTGAAGTGTGTTTGGAAGGCGCGTTGCATTGTGATGATGGATTTGTTGCTTTTGAAGAATGCTTGAACAGCGAAAGTACGGTGCGCACTGGAACAAGGCATGTTGCCAACTGAAAACTACAAGGGATTGCCTATCAAAGGACCCCCACCCTAACTCACTCAGCTGCCTCTACCTCATGCAATGACCTTGAGAAATGTGGTACTTTATTTTTGGCTCACCCTGTATATATGGACCCGAGTGCAGCCATGCAACGGGTGACATCTCAGTACCACACTAGTTCAGGTGGAGTGGAACAGTGTGAGTTTTTTTATGGTGGCTGGAGTGCCAATTCTGCCACCACCCCCCAAGTTTTTCCCTGCAGGTTGGGGGGCCTACATGCAGGGATGGATCCAGATTAACATCATACACAGAACGGAGCAATTGCAGGTTAAGGACCCAACGAAGTAGAGTCACTTTTGGCATTTACGGGATTTGAACCGTCCTCCTCCTCCTGTATATATGATCAATGATACAGCGGACACAGAGGACATAAGAAGGTCCTTGTTTATTGCAGCATTTAAGGAACAGCGCTACTCAAATACCAAAGAGATATTCACATCTTAGTTCAGCAGCCTGAAGGAACACACAAGTCAATCACTCAGAATATTTCCAAAATAATAATTTTATCAGAAATCTGTAAACAAAATTAGCTTCTTTTCATTAGATAATTGTAAAGGCATATATAAGTACTGAGTAAATGAAGTTTTAGAAAATTACTGAGAGAAAAACAACACTTTTCAGATTTGGATTAGAGGTGCCTTGTGTTCAAATAAATTAATTGAAAAAAAAAAATTTTCACAGCTAGAGCATTCATGTGAATGGGCCATCATTTTATCACAGGGACCTACTCATGGACTTTTTCAGACTAACACATTCTTGTATTTAATTAACTCAAGTGAGGGAAAACTTCTTATATCCATTGATATATAGCATTTTTTATTATCTATTGTGATGGATGGCCGACACATCCAAGATGCTAGATGGTGTCTTCCCTGCAGCATGGAGGTGCCCCGCAGGGCACCATGGGAGATGGAGTTTGGCTTCACAGCCCTGCTGGGTGCAGTGGGTGCCATCGTGTGATGCTGCAGGGAGACGCGGGGATTTTTATTTTCCCTATAGCCCGGAAGTACTCCCAAGTCATGGGGACCCGGAAGTGCTATTAAATCACTTGGACAGAAGGGTCAAGGACTATATAAAGGACTATGGGACACCCAGCAAGCCGAGCTGGAGTTGGGAGGTGCTGGGAGAGGAGGATTGATTTATTGGATTGTGATTATTGATTTATTGTTTTTTGGGGTGATTGTGGGGCGGCACGGTGGCGCAGCGGGTAGCGCTGCTGCCTTGCAGTTGGGAGACCTGGGGACCTGGGTTCGCTTCCCGGGTCCTCCCTGCGTGGAGTTTGCATGTTCTCCCCGTGTCTGTGTGGGTTTCCTCCGGGCGCTCCGGTTTCCTCCCACAGTCCAAAGACATGAAGTTAGGTGGATTGGCGATTCTAAATTGGCCCTAGTGTGTGCTTGGTGTGTGGGTGTGTTTGTGTGTGTCCTGCGGTGGGTTGGCACCCTGCCCGGGATTGCTTCATGCCTTGTGCCCTGTGTTGGCTGGGATTGGCTCCAGCAGACCCCCGTGACCCTGTGTTTGGATTTTTTTGTCTAGTACAGAGTCATGGAATCAAGAGCCTCCTTAATGTAGGCCAACTGCCATTTTTGCTATAATATACTGTACCATCAAAATGTACATTCACATGGTCACTAAGGAGCAGTTTACTTAACAGCATATGACAGCTGAAGAAGCAAACAACACAGGAAAAGGAAGTCCAGTTGAAAGATTAACTGGAGTTAAGTGGGTGCTGAGCCCAGAATGTGGCCTGTTTTGCCACAGCACAAACCTAACATTCCTATTTTGCGAGTAAATTGTTTATTAAATTAATTCTGCATATAGCACTAAATTCATTAATCTTTTATACCCATACATTCAATTACATCCTTTCAGATGGCTGGAGCCTGATCTCAACAGCATATTGAGAGCAAAGCAGGAATCAGCCATAGTTGTTGCCACCAAACCAGATTCCTATCATGAGTTGTTTCTTTATGCAGGTGAAACTTGCATATCACTCTCTAGTAGTACTAAAATATGCGTAAGTGTACAAAATTCTGCATAAGGTAAATCTAATTTATATTCAGTTCTCTTTATATTGGCTTAATAAATAAACAACACACAGACCTTAACCAAAGCTCAGATGTATTAAGAGATTAGGTAATTAAAGATAATTGGCTAATTAAATATTTGTATAGGTGTAGGAATTTTTTATTTCAGGACATTTGTTACAGAAATTGACTGTCTTAAAGTAAATCAAAATAATTTGACAGACGTAATAGGCATATTCTTTCTGGTGGAGCCATTTCAAGCAATCAGCTTCCTTTTGTAAACCTGTACAAGTTATTTTTTTATAGCTTGTCTTCGTGATAAGAATATAATTACTGTGTGATTATTCAATGAATGAAGAGACATTTTATTAAGATTTTTTTTTATTTTACAATGTATCAAGTACTCAATTAAGTATGCAACATGTTTAGATATTTACAGTTTTCATAGTACAGTACATTTGTTTAATAATCCTATTGTCAAATTAACTCTTTAAACTAAACTCCGTTATTTAAAATAAAATCTCTACAAGTTAAACAAAAAATGTACAATGCCATATACAGCACATACAGTGGATTCAGAAAGTATTTAGACATCTTCACTTTCGGCACACTTGATTAAATTATAATGGATATGTTTGCCATTTACTCCCCATCAATCTACACTCAATAACACATAATGTTAAAGTGAGAAGATGTTTTTGGAAAAAAAAAACTAAATCTCTCATTCATATAACTATTCAGACCCTTAAATCAGTACAAGTAGTCTTGGGTAAATCTCTGAAAGCTTTGCGCACCTGGATTTGGACAATATATCCCATTCTTCCTGGCAGGTCATCTTAAGCTCCTGGAAGGGAAGCATCATCTTCAGGTCTCTCCGCAGATCTTCTATGGGGTTTAAGTCTTGAAGACACTCCAGAAGTTTTTACGGCAGTATATTTCAGGTGGTTTTCATGCTTAAAGTTGAACCGTTGCCCCGATCTGAGGTTACATACATATGTGGCTGAATTCATACTTCCAGTCCTTGTCCTTGTCACTAAGAAGCACTCCCATAGCTGCCACCACCATGCTTCACCATAGAGACACTATTAGGCAGGTGATGACCAGACATAGTGCTTGCTGTTCTACACAATGAGAACAATTTTTGTCTCATCAGACCAGCAAGTCTTTTTCTCATCCTCTCAGAGTCCTTTAAATGTCTTTTCTTTTTCTTTTTTTAACTTTTATTGAATTTATTTTGAAGTATTTTACATTCCATACAATCAAGTGAAACTTAACAAAACTAAATTCTATTTAACCCCCACCCAAGAAAAAGAGGGGAAGGCCAACAGCCAGAGTAAAACATTTGAGAGTAGTATAGAGGGAAAGGAGTCTTCCGCCCCACTATAACTGCTTATTCTAAAATATTGTTCATTAGATACTTCCTGGTCATAAAAAAGTTTTATACAGATCCTCTAAGTGAGAATTTGATTTTTTCCAATTTCAAATAGTATATAACATCAGTTACCAAATGATGTAAAAGAGCTGGGCTAGGATTCTTCCATATGAGCAAGATAAGTCTACGTGCTAATAGTGTAGTAAAGGCAATTCCAGTTTGTTTGTCCTTCTCCACTTTAAGCCCATCTGGAAGTCCACCAAACACAGTTGTTAATGGACTAGGAGGGGTTGTGACCCCAAGGATGTCTGATTAGTATTTAAAGATATTGGTCCAGAATGATGTTATTTTGTTGTACTCCCAAAACGTGTGGCCTAGTGAAACTGGAGATTGATTGCAACGTTCACAGGTTGGATCTTGCCCTGGAAACATTTTGCACAATTTTAAACAAGATAAATGTGCTTCATAAAAAAATTTAAGTTGAATAAATAAATGCTTTCTGCATATGGAGCTCGAATGAATTCTGTGAGTGGCTACCTTCCACTCTGTTTATAAAATGTTGAGTGAGAGATCCTTTTCCAACGGTACTCTGGGATCTTTAAAAGGAAGAGACTTTAAAATGTTTTTATATATTATAGAAATGCTGTCTGAATCCCCAAGACTGATCAGTATCTCTTCTGGTATAGAAATAGGCGGGAGGTGAGTAAAATTGGGCAGATTTTTTTAGCAAAGTTTCTAATTTGGAGACAGTGGAAAAATTGTGTTGATGGGAAAGTAAATTTAGAGTGTAATAGTTCATAGGATACAAATACATTATTTACGTACAAGTCTCTAAATGAGTTAATCCCATACGTTTTCCAAACTTTAAAAACTGCGTAAGTTTGAGACTGTGAAAAAAGGTGGTCATCATGTAAAGGAGCTACAGATAAAATATTCTCTGACTTGAAGTGCTTCCTACATTGGTTCCATATTCCAAAAGGTGGCTTCTGTCTAGCTGCTTTACCATAATCACCTGAATAATGGAGTGCTGCTGGGATTGGCCGTCCTTCTAACAGGTTCTCCCCTCTGAGCAGAGGACTTTCTGAAGTTCTGTTAGAGTGTCTGCTGGGTTCCCAGTTACTTAGATTAGTCTGACAGCTAACTCTGAGAAAAGTCCCATTAGATCAAAACTTCATCCATTTTGCAATTATGGATAAATAAACAACAATATGGAGCTCTTGATTCACGTCAGACAGGTGCCTTCTGTGATTTTATACCCACACAGACTGATGTTGTTGTCTTCAGCAATGGGAAAGCCTTATTACACTGTCCTTCTGAAAGCTTGACTTGGAGTGGTGGAGCAGGTGGACTTTGATATTTATTAGATGTTCTACTGTGTGGAGTGGACCCAATTAGGGCGACCTTGGAGTTTAAGGGCTGTGGTAGTTATCAGCAAACATGATAGGGCCCCTGCCACCAATGGCCAAGCTGTTCTTTTGCTTGAACACCTTGGTTAGTAAAATGGTGAAGTGGACGGTCACTGAATTCAGAAAGGGTCTCCAGAACCTGTGACTGGTAAGACGTAAAAACTTTGCTTATCATTAGACAGTACTGTATCATTTTGTTAGGCGATTGATTCGGAATGAGCTTTTTTTTTGCCATTACACAACTGTTATGAAGCAACAATAAGCTGAAAGATTCAATTTGTAGTCAAAGCTGACAACCAGTCAGTCAGGCGTAATTTTTTAGAACACTTCGGGATGGCGCTGTGATGAATGGTGTCTAAATCTGCAGTAAGGTCAAGAAGTACACACTCCGAGGATGCTTTAGCTCTTGCTCTCGCCAGCACTTGTCATGGTCTTCTTGACTTATTGAATTTCGATGTATCGGTAACTGTCTTTTGTTCACACATGGCATCTGCAGGCTGTGAACCAGGATGATCCCTTTTGACAACCTGTGAAAGAGTTTGCTGGCATGAATGCAATGGTCTGTGAAATTTTTCTTGCTGTAAAGACAGAAATTCTGCAACTGTGAACATACAGCAAAAAATATCTCTTATCTTAGAATGTAAGTTGCTACCTAACAGGAATCCAGCAACTTGCAGACAACCCATTCCTCCAAATCATAGATGTCAAAAGGCCTTGACGTGCTCAGTTAATTAAGCTAACATCCGACTTGTTATTACAGAGGCCGTGCTTCGCATAGCAATAATTTGCTCACAGTCGTCACCAAGCCAGGAATCCCCTTACCTGAAAGCACATCATCTTAATATTTTGAATAAAACAATTTTGCCAACAATGTGAACCTCCTCTCCTTTAAAGTATACTAAACATGATGTGCCATCATAATGTAACTTCTACAGAAATCTTCCTTTCCGCAGAGCACATTTGCTGCTACTAAAAACCACAGTGTACAACTTTGATCTTATTTGATGTGCCATCTTGCAAGATTTTTGTTCTCATCATTCTTGACAGCCGAAATCAAATGTCTACTCGTAGTCTTTTTACTGACCTCCAGGCGCCCCAAGGTTGAGTGAAGCTGTCTTATTATATCTTATCCATTATCAGAGAGATCTCTGCTTATTTCCTGGTTTTCCCTTGACATCTCTCATTGTTTGTTTGTCTGTCTTTCATCTTCAAATAGAATCAACATAAAAATAAAATAAAATACAGTTATATCGTACAGCATATGATATTACAGAATTTCCCATCTTCTTCAGTGAATAGCTTTGTCACAGAGTGACAAGATTATTTCCCACAGGTACCCTTGATGTAAATACTCTATAATGATATTCTCATTAAATGTTCTATGACCACCAGCTCGGTGACATTGCCTTGGGTATGAATTTCTTGGCTTAGTTTGTAAAAATGGGTTTGGCAGCCTTGGAACGGGTCAGCCGCTCAGTGAGACATTAGTTATAGAAATTCTCTCAGTAGCTGTCGGAGACCATTTCCACAGACATACTTTACCTGCTTGTAATGTAGCACTTCTGTGTTGCTAAGTAACCAGTAAACTCCTAGAGTCTAAGCTGTGATTTTTTTGGGGGGGGGTTGCATTCCAACTTTTGACTGTAAGAACACGCTAACTGCTTTGACACAGACATTGCACTGTGACATGCACAAGGCATCTCATTACATCTTGAGGGTGGCAGGTGATTATCTTGATTAATGCACTGGCTGTGCTTGCTACAAGTACTCTGCGGGATTTCACTTTTATGATGGAGAAGGGTATTTGCTATCTTTATTCTGCTGAGGTATTTTGTGAAATGATTTGTGAGGGAAAACTATACAGTAATAATATTAGTGCTTGGAAATTGGGATTTAGGAAGCTTACATAGAGACCCTTGTTCGTATATGGTATCCAGATTGTGTTTTTGGGAGTCAACGGCAAGTTGGTGTCATCAGTTGAAACCAAAGTAGGTTTGGAACACAGAGATCTTTTATTTTTTCCTTTATTCCGCCTTATATAATTTCCTGTATTAGGAATTTGTTAGTTTTCGCAGGGTCAGCCATTGTACAGCACCCCTGGAGCAATCGCAGGTTAAGGGCCTTGCTCAAGGGCCCAGAGAGTGGAATCTCTTTTGGCAGTAACAGGGATTCGAACCCACAACCTTTGGGATACCAGTGCAGATCTTTAGCCTCTTGAGTGAGGTGTTGGGCAAGCACAGACATAAGTTAAGAATGTGAATGATGTGAGCCAATTACTGTGATGTTGAGTGCAGAAATTTGAGTAATAAAGGTTATCATCTGTGCCACGCTTAGCCTAATCATAATAATATTCTGTCATAATTTCATGTATAGTATGTTTTTATTACGGTATTTCTTGATAACGCAGTAAATACGTCATTTTGGCATGCAAACATTTGGCGTGAAACATTTGAGTTTAGGAAAATGAAAGTGGAGTCATTGGTTACAGCAGCTAATGCTAGCTAGTGCTTTCAAAATTTCTTTTGGAAATTAATTGCAAATCTGCGGTGGGTTGGCACCAAGGTTATTATAGTTAACTAAAACTAAAATCAAAACTGAAACTATTATTAAAAAAACATTTTCGTAAACTGAAATAAAATAATTAACAAAACCGAAATGAAAAACTAAAACTAAACGAAACTATTAAAGTAGCTGGAAAGACTAACTGAAATAAAATAATAATTTACTAAAATATTTTTAGTTTTCGTTTTTGAATGAATATTCTTGCCGTTAGTCTTTAACCCTTGTAAGTTTTAACTCTAAAACAGAAAGTAATCCACCATGAACCGCCCGCACATATTCATCCAGTGAACGGTGGCTGGTGACGGAGGGCAGCTGTTCACACAGCATTTGCGGTGACAGAGCAAGCTGAGTGCGGGTGCATAAAGCGTGTGAAATAGAAAGCGATATGCGTGCCGCCTTTCTTTGTGCTTGTTGTATATCAAGATGTAATTCAAACGGCTGAAATCAGAATGTACTGGTCAACAAAATGTTTACCATATGGACAGAAAAATCACGAGTGAGTAACATTTCAGTTTATTTCTCAGGTGTTTGCTTTTTGTTGAGAGCGATTCACCTGCCTCTTCACAAAGGAGAAATCGTTTTTACTTTCTCATATACGAAGTATAGAGAAAGTATAGTAATCATGAAAAAATTCGACCTCGATATTTTGATGAATCTTGACGTTATAGACTAACCAGTGTCCAACAATACTATTTTTTGGAATTGTGTGCGTACGCACGTGCGTGTGTGTGTTTGTGTGTGTGTCTGTGTGTGTGTAAACACGATAACTCAAAAATGCAACTAGATAGATGGATGAAATTCGGCATGTGGTTGTTACACCATAGATCTGTATTAACTTTTGGGCCAAATCCATCACCCGGAAGTGGTACTTTACCTGAACACATACTCAGATTTTTTTTTTTAATACAGCTGCAGAGTCCGATTTATTCAATTTTACTTTTATAATAATTGTTCAATATATTATTAAATTTGATTTGTTGTTGATGGTTCCTTAATGTACATAATATAAAAATATAATCATTGTCTTGCGGTTTACTCCTCAAATATCCATCCCCATATCTGAGTATACAAGAAAGTCTCGAGGAGACCACTCCCGGTTGTTGAAAATAAAACAGCACTGATCGAGACTGACTAGGTCATCATACAAGATCAGCATATTGTTGCTGATCAATCACTTTTGCTTTAAAAGCATCGTTTAACAACAAAGCGATACAACAAAGGTAGAGAGTCTGACAAGTGATGAAAAACTAAACATACTAATGGGTTTTTGTATTTATTCCATTATTTATTAATTTATCTTTTTTAGTTCATATTCACAACTCAAAATACCTGATATTGTGAAAGTAATCCATTAGCAGAATTTTAAAATATTTGTCTCCCTTTTTTCAACGTTTTTCTCCCCCTCTCTCAAAATAGATAGTTGAAATCATCATATTCTTTTTTGTTCTTAACATCAGCCTTATCATACATATTGCATACCAGGGATTTTTCCTGCCTTGCATCCAAACCTGCTGTGGTAGACTCCAGGTTTCCTGTGATCCTGCTCTGGATAAACAGGTTAGATAATGTATATGTTGTTCTTAATCTCAGACGCTGTCTCTGTTGTTTTTATGCCTATCCGTACTCCTATTACCTGCTCTTGCTCTGCTCATTATGGGTTTACTGTCCTTTATGGTGGTCTATTCAAGACTCACTGCCCTTAACCTTCACACTATATGCTTGTTGTTCTTTGTTTCCCTCAATACAGCTAGGTGGGGTCAGCACACTCATTCAAGTCTAAGAGCCTGTTCTTCCTAAGCCCCTGTGATTTTCATGAGAAAATATTTTAAAAGTATAAAATTGTGTAAATTGTTCATATTCAGTGTCTAGTTTTGATTATGCTTGTTTTTATCAGACAAAAGCAAGACCAGATAATAAACTATGTGGTGTAGTAAGCTTCCACTAACATAAAACTCATATCCAAATCTGTTAAGTGTACAGTTCTGTCTGATTGTGACACAAAACTAACTCTGTAGGCGCTCCATGTCATAATTACTAAAACTAAAACTGAAACTAATATATATCAAAATAAAATAGAAATGTCTTTGTGAAATAAAAACTAAACTAAAACTAAAAATACACGATGAAGGAAAACTAAAACTAAACTGAATTTCCAAGTAAGGTCAGAAAAGAATATAGAAATAAAAACTAATATAAAAAGGCAAAACTATAATAACCTTGGTTGGCACCCTGCCCAGGATTGGTTCCTGCCTTGTGCCCTGTGTTGGCTGGGATTGGCTCCAGCAGACCCCCGTGACCCTAGTGTTCGGATTCAGCGGGTTGGAAAAATGGATGGATGGATGGAATTAATTGCAAATGCAAATTTTGCATTTTGCTGTTCTTGTTGTATTTAAAGTTTTGCGTTCCATTTTTATTTCATATGGAAAAGCTCTGGCAATTAGTAGAACAGTCTAACCATGCTATTTGATTATTTAAAGAGAGCTCTTTCATTTGATACTGGCATAATATATATATACATCAAGTCAAGTGTGAGAATAACAGAGTCCAATAAATGAAATGTTGGAACACCAGCCAAGTTGTCCCATCTTATTCACTAATCTTTGACCAAAAGCAACACACAATGGCATAATTCCAACAGTAGAGTTCAAAACTCAAAGAAAATAGCCTTGCTATGCAAACTGGAGCTGTTCTTTCAGCGGGTCTTTTGAGTAGGATGGAGCTCTGTGCTGTGGTCACCTCAGTCTAACAAGTGATGCTGTCCTCCAGGGAGCCTGGGCTTTATGGGGCTCATTACTAGAAAGTGAAGAGTCAGTTGCCCTCACAAGGTGTCTTCTCAGAGCTGTGGAGAGAAATGGTGACAACAGGGTGGTTCAATATGCCTCTGATGAACCTGAAAGGTGCTCCTCCGGCATGCATGCATGAGATATAAATTTTTCTATCTATCTATCTATCTATCTATCTATCTATCTATCTATCTATCTTCTATCTATCTATCTATCTATCTATCTATCTATCTATCTATCTATCTATCTATCTATCTATCTATCTATCTATTATCTATCTATCTATCTGTGACTGCTGCCACAGGGGGACGCGGCTGCTCTTTGGAAACTCCCTTTTAAACAGTATTTCAATGGGAAACAAATACACTCTTACACCTCTTCTTTGGCGGATCAGCTGCAGGCTTTCTGGCTTGCCATGCAGGGCTTCAGACATTTAAAAGACCGAGCCATGGCTATCCTAGAGTCTCACTGTCCTCTCCACTCTTCAACAGATTCCCTCTTCCCCGGTTGCTGCTTCCGAGCCGCTGTGCCCACTTGAAGAGTGGAATTTTGTGACCTGAGAGAGAGAGAGAGAAAACAGGTTTTTAAAACAAGACGATGAAGATTTTATTTTATTTTAGTTTAGACTGTTCATGGTTAAACCTGTTATGATTAGCAACATATAAACATCAAAGTGGAGTGCAGGCCACAACATTAACAAAACCCAGACTAGTAAGTTTTACAATACAAGTGTGAAATCAGTATTGATACACACTGAGAAGGTCTAGTGAAGAAATGATATCAAGAATAAGGAGTATCGCCCAAAGAGAGCAATAAAATTACTTGAACCTAGAAAACTTTTAGCAGAGTACCACACAGAATAACATCTAAGAGTTAAAAATGCAAAAAATAACATCTCTAGAAAACAGCAGCTTGAAAATTGTGAGTTGAAAATTATAATTTGATATTAAGGGAACCTTTATGAACAGACATTCAGCAGAGTTAAACAGAGTCATAAATCTCAAAGATATGCATCACAAGTTTTCAAGAAAAATCTTGCAACAGTGGGAAGGCTGACATGAGGAGCTGTTATTCGTCTGACAGTCTTATATTGTGTAAACTAAGCAGGTCAAATGTGTCAAAAGCTGAGTAGTGTCAATTAGGAGTTACACAAAATAAAAAACAATGTGTTCCCTAACAGTTTTAAAAAGAGCTGATAAATCGTGTAAGAAGAAAAGAAAACAGTGCACTCAAAGGGTTTTGACTGAAAGGAAAGATTAAAGATGGGATGAAAGTGAGAGAAAACTAAAGAGCTGATTTATATTCATTCACAGGAACCAACCCTGAACTTAGGACCAGTTGACGACAGGGCACAGTCATAAACACATTCACACTTAGTCATGCTATGTCAGTTTAGAGGAACTAATATACCAAACGTTATTTTATTATTGATGTCCGCAGTCAGCATATTTAGAACATTAGAACAATCTACAGTAGATGAGAACAGGCCATTCAGCCCAACAATGCTCACCAGTCCTATCAACCTAATTCCTCTACAAAAGTATCAAGTCTACTTTTGAATGTCCCTAAAGTCCTAATGTCTACCACACTACTCAGTAGCTTATTCTGTGGTTTATGGTAAGGAAAAAACTTCCTAAAGTTTTTGCAAAATTTACTCTTAACAAGTTTCCAACTGTGTGTGTTTTTGAACTCATTTTAAAGTCACAGTCTTGATCCACGTTACTAATTCCCTTCATAATTTTAAACACTTCAATCATGTCTCCTCTTAATCTTCTTTTCCTAAACTGAAAAGGCTCAGCTCTTTTAATCTTTCCTCATAACTCGTCCCCTTTAACCCTGGAATCAGCCGAGTTGCTCTTCTCTTGACCTTTTCTAACACTGCTTTGTCCTTTTTTACACAGTACTCCAGATGAGGCCTCATCAGTGTGTTATAAACCTTGAACCGAACCTCCTTGGACTTGTACTCCACACATTAGGGCGCTATATAACCTAACATTCTGGTAGCCTTATTGGCCTCTGAACACTGTCTGGCAGTTGATGGCACGGAGTCCACTACGACACCTAAATTCTTCTCATAAGGTGTACTTTCAATTTTCAGACCTCCCATTGTGTATTCAGCCCTGTCATTTTTACTTCCTACATGTAATACTTTACATTTACTAACATTAAACTTCATCTCCCACAAATCTGCCCAAGACTGTGTGCTGTCCCAGTCCTTATGTAATGAGTTACTGGATTCTAAATTATCTGCCCATCCACCTATCTTGGTACCATCTGCAAACTTAATCAGCTTGTTATTTATATTCCTATCCAAATCATTTATATATATATTAAAAGTAGCAGCGGCCCTAGCACTGACCCCTGTGGAACACCACCCTTAACATCAGCCAATTCTGATAAGGTTCCTTGCACCATCACCCTGTGCTTTCTGTGCCTGAGCTAATTCTACCTGTATACACAACATGCTGAACTCCCACTTCTTATAGTTTGATACCCAACCTCTCATGTGGCAACTTATCAAATGCTTTCTGAAAGTTAAGATAGATAATATTATATGCTCCACTTTGATCATATCTTGCTGCTGCTTCCTCATAGAATTTCAGCAAGACCACCAAAGAAACACAAGACTGGTGACATAAAACTTCAAATAAGTTTACCATCCTCCAGACATAAACATTACATTTGAGCACCAAAGGCTTCTCATATCTTTATAATTTAAGTTTATCAGCTTTCATAAAATGAGTCAAATTATTAACAGTGCCAATTCCCATCAAGGCCATACTGCAATCTGGTGGTATCCAAGTGTCAACATCATGTCTTTTAGGTTGACACACTTCAGAATCCCCACTAGCCAGACAATCTAAACTGTAAAACAGATATGTCATACGTCATTGAATTAAAACATATGGCCAACATATAATACTCATTATTAGAGATGAGCAAACCTGGCGGAGTTCACTTTTGCTGTGAGATCAGTGAATTGGCGGAACTGTTCAGGAACTTTGCTAAACTCTGTGAAATGCATTGAAGTAAATTGGAAGTTTTTAGTGGATTATAGTGACTTTCAAGTTTATGTTTGTAAGATAGCAAATTTAAGTTTTATCTAACCAGTCTGCTTTTTATTCAGTTTAGGGGAAACCTGAATCCTCACAGGAAATTCAAAACTGGAAAACATGTAAATTCCACACAGAGAACTTAGGGCAGGATTTGAAGACAGGACTCTAATGCTATCCCAGGTAAAGGTTTAGATTCATTAAAGCAGGGATAGCTTATTCAAACTGAAGCATAGCGGGAGCCAAAACAAAAGAAAAGATTAGACTGAAAATCGAAGTAAACAAAGGAGCAGCTTTAGCCCATAAAAAAATAGAATTTTATAGATTAAGAGAGCATGTAGCTGGCCTGGAATGAGAAAGAAAGCCATAGACAGCAGACAATTAAGGAAAAAAAGGAGGGGCCCAGGTGACTCAAGACAGGATAGACTTTAAAATATTGAAAATCAGAGAAATGCGAATAAAGATGACCAGAGATGTCCTTCAATGGGGAAAGCTTTGTGCAAGCAAAAAGAAAATCTGCAAATGAAAGATGAGCCGTAGGTGAACAGACATTTCTCAGATTGCCTTCAGGCTTCCTAAGTAAAGGTGAATTTCAGCTTCCAATTAAAAATGAATGACTGAAGCTGGATTTCCATTGCCTCTGTGTCTTTGCAGATGGTGATTTACGCTGCTTATGTCTCCACTCTGTACACACTACCTGTTTCTTCATTTTTTTAATTTAATTTAACGGCAACACAAGGGGTAGGTGTACTAATTGACATATAAACATTATAATAAAATCACTTAGACAGTAGATTTTGGTTGATAATTTTTTCTTTTATTAAAAAAAAATAAATAAATGACCCGAAGATGTATTTAGTACATCAGACTGATAAACATTAATAATTTAACCTACATTAGCCATTATAATGTATCTATAATATACTGTATGCAGGGCCAGATTTTCCTATAGGCTAACTAGGCTTCAGCCTAGGGCCTCAAGATCAAAAGGGGCCTACATTCAAATTGTTAGCAAAATTTTATTATCTCTCATGTAATTTACAAACTTAAAAATGGAGGTGAAAGGGCCTCATAAGTGGAATAGCCTAGGGCCTCTTTTCATATAAATCCGGCCCTGCCTGTATGGTACATATACACCCACATACACACACACACACCACATATATATATACATACATACATATATATTATATATATATATATATATATATATATATATGATATATATATACATACATATATATATATATATATATATATATATATCTTATATAGATAAATGGCTACACGTGGAAGTGCGTATGTCTGTCCGGCCTGGAAGTGAGAGGTGGAGTCTGGGTCAGGGCTCTGCCTCTGAGGAAACAGAAAACTTGCTTAGCTGCTAATAACACAACTGAGGCCAGCACATCAGCAAGACGAAACCTCATAAGAAACACAAAGTCACTTAGTCCATAACATCGGCAAAATGGTATCCCTTTTACCTTTTCTCCCGCCGCTAATACAATACGAGGCGAGCACGTTGGCAAAACGATTCCTCCTAGGAGAGATGATTTCAATAGTTTCTAGGACCCCAGGCTTTTTACAGCACGGGCTTACACAGCTATTATATTTATATATATATATATATATATATATATATATGTGTGTGTGTGTGTGTGTGTGTGTATATATTTGCAGCTGGAGATCCACAAAGGGAGAAAAATGAATCACGTATCATAAATTAGTTTTTATTCCTGAGCTTTCAACCCCTGCCAGGGGTCTTCATCAGATGATTATGCTTAAACTTACAAGAATCAAAGGCAATATATAGCAAAACATTACGTGAAGGGGGTGGGGAGGGGGGGGGGGCGGCACGGTGGCGCAGTGGTAGCGCTGCTGCCTCGCAGTTAGGAGACCCGGGTTCGCTTCCCGGGTCCACCCTGCGTGGAGTTTGCTTGTTCTCCCCGTGTCTGCGTGGGTTTCCTCCGGGCGCTCCGGTTTCCTCCCACAGTCCAAAGACATGCAGGTTTGGTGGATTGGTGATTCTAAATTGGCCCTAGTGTGTGCTTGGTGTGTGGGTGTGTTTGTGTGTGGCCTGCGGTGGGTTGGCACCCTGCCCAGGATTGGTTCCCTGCCTTGTGCCCTGTGTTGGCTGGGATTGGCTCCAGCAGACCCCCGTGACCCTGTGTTCGGATTCAGCGGGTTGGAAAATGGATGGAGGGGTGGGTAAGTCAGTGTGATGGGGGGGGGGGGGGGGGGGGGGGGGGGGGGGGGTATTGGGTGTACAGTTTATTTATTATGAACATGTTCTTCTTAAGTTTGCATATGCTGAATTTATGTCCAAGTGTCCGTTGATGGCGTTCTCATTTGATAGCCAAGATTTTCAAGGAAAAAGAAATTAACCGACACATCAGCTTCCTTGACATCTACATCAAAAGAAATAATGACGCCACCCTGACCACAAGTGTTTACCATAAAGAATGCTACGCAGACAAGATATTACACTTCACCAGCAACCACCCAGTATCTCATAAACGGAGCTGTGTTAAAACTCTATTCAGAAGAGTCCACACCCTTTGTAATACGAAGGAAACAAAAATGAATGAGAGACGCTATCTCTTCCATCTTTTCACTTCAAACGGATACTCAAAAACATTCATTAATCGGAGCTTACACAGAAGACGCCAAAAAACTCAGCAAACAATTGACTTGAATCAGAACCCCCACCCCACCTGATACTCACTCCCTTATCACCACAAAGTGTCTGAAGGTACAGCGCGCATCCTGGCCAAGTCAGACATCAGAATAGCACACAAACCCACAAACTATTTGCGCACGGTCCTCTTTAATGCTAAAAACAAGAAATCGATAGCAGAAACACGAAACACAGTTTATAGCATTCCAGTTCTTGCTCAGCAGTATACATAGGACAAACTTCAAGATGAATCGCAACACGTATACAGGAACACCGCAACGCCTTCAGAAGAAAGGACTCACTTTCATTGATCTACACGCATACTAAATCAACAGGACATACATTTAACTGGGACAATGTACAAGTAAAATTTAAGGCCAGTACTAAAAGTGCCAGAGAGCTGGCCGAATCTTGGCTATCAAATGAGAACGCCATCAACAGACACTTGGACATAAATCCAGCATATGCAAACTTAAGAAGAACGTGTTCATAATAAATAAACTGTACACCCAATAACCCCCCCCCCCCCCCCATCACACTGACTTAGCCATCCCCCCACACCCCCTCCACATAATGTTTTGCTATATATTGCCTTTGATTCTTGTAAGTCTAAGCATTATCCTCTGATGAAGACCCCTGGTAGGGGTTGAAAGCTCAGGAATAAAAACTCCTTTATGATACGTGATTCATTTTTTCTCCCTTTGTGGATCTCCAGCTGCAAATATGCAAACCGTATCACAGACCTTCTCTTCCATGTGTATATATATATATATATATATAATATATATATATATATATATATATATATATATATATATATATATATATATATATATATATATATATATATATATATATATATATATATATATATATATATATAATAATAAAAAAAATCCTGGGATGAGACGTGACTTTTTCAGAGAGATACTTTCACGTCCCGCGAGACAAGACTTTGTGCGAAGAGATTTAAACACGCCCAGGGCCGGAAATAAAAGACAAAGAGTAGATGACAAAGTAGAACATTGTAAAGCGGCTCAAAAACGTTGGCGCGATACACATGCAGAGCAGGTAAGGGATAATGAAAGTACTAAAATTGGAAAGTCTCAAAATATGATAATAAAGATCGCAAACAAACAGAAATTATTATTCAGTGAAATAACGGAACAGCGAAAAGAGATTGAATGTATTGTACGGATTTAAACTTTAAGTCAGAGACTTGTAGATTGTCTAATTCATGTTGCCATCAGGGAAACGTAGTGTTTCTTCCCAATGAAGAGGTGTATCCATGAGAATTGAAAGATTTGTTGTTTGGTGAAAGTGAAATCCACATACGCGAGCGGCAGAAAGGTGAAGTGGCTGGCGCACAGCACAGGCCGGGGGGGTTGGTGAGCGAAGCGAGCAGGGTGCGAAGCCTCCTAGTATATGTGTATCATGCCTACTACACCAATTCTTTTACTCACTTTCACTATGCTACTTTAGGTTTAAAAAATGGAATATGAATCCATTTTCTGTTTCCACTTATCTTAATCAGGGTTGTATGATTATGTAACATTTCCTAAGTGGATTTCCTAACCCCGATCAGGACACCAGTCCATCACAGGGCATTCTCATTCACACATCCCCACACTCACTGTTGCTGATCAAGATTTATTTTTGCATTGATGCCTCAAAAACTGATTTTAATGGCAACAGATACCCTCCAGCTTGGCTGAGGTGAGGATTTCTTAGAGTCCATGGCCCAGCTCCTGAAAGTTATGATTAGAACTGAAAGGAAAAATGAAACCAGCACAAAATAATCACAACATCCTCACTTGCAGGGCTGGTGGCAAGACTGCCACTCGAGCCACTGTAAAAAAAACTCACGCTGTTCCGTTCCGTTTGAACTAGTGTGGCGCTGAGGTGTCACCTGTTGCACAAATTTGGGTCCTAATTTGGGATCCTGAGGTGGTTTGTCATGTAGTGGGTGCAGCAACATGCTGCATGTTCCCAGCTTCTCTCAACTGTGCACTTGTTTCACCTACGTTTTGCTAACTTAGAGTGTGTCCTCATTTGCCTGTTTCATCCTTGGACATGTTATCACCAGTTCTGGGTTCATGCTACCAGAGACCGTGGAGCCAACCTGAACATTCACAGTCCTAATGTCCATGTTAAATTAAATTTAAAGTAACAGCCTTAATCCACTGTACTTCTTTTGATAATTTTAAACACTTCAATCATGTCACCTCTTAACCTCCATTGACTTAAACTGAAAAGATTTACCTCCTTCAGTCTTTCCTCATAACTCTAGTGTTGTTATGTCTTTTTATAGCCTGGAGACCAAAGCTGAACATAGTACTCCAGATGAGGCCTCACCAGTGTGTTATAAAGCTTGAAGATGACCTCCATTGTCTTGTAAACCACACATCAGGTCACTATGTAACCTGACATACTTTTAGACTTCCTAATGGGTTCTGAACACCATCTAGAAGTTCACTTTGAATCCTAGATCCTTCTCATGTGGGGTACTTTCTAGTTCCCGACCTCCCAGTGTGTATTCAAATCTAACATTTTTATTCCCTACTTGTAAAACTTCACATCTACTTCAGTTTCACTGACACAAATCTGTGCAAGTCTGTATGCTCTTCAGGCCCCTTTGTAAAAAATCCAGCTTGGATTAATCTAGAAACTTAATTAGCTTGTTTATATTCCTATCCAGATCATTTATGTGCAGTTGTGGCCAAATATTTTGAGAATGACACAAATATTAATTTTCACAAAGTTTGCTGCCTCAGTTTTTATGATGGCAATTTGCATCTACTCCAGAATGTTATAAAGAGTATTGAGATGAATTGTAATTAACTGTAAAGTGCCTCTTTGCCATGAAAATGAACATAATCCCAAGAAACCCATTTCCACTGCATTTCAGCCCTGCCACAAAAGGACCTGCTGACATCATTTCAGTGATCCTCTCGTTAACACAGGAGAGAGTGTTGACGAGGACAAGGCTGGAGATCATTCTGCCGTGCTGATTGAATTAGAACAGAGAGGTTCAATTGTTGTGAAGAAGGCTGCAGGGCGCCCAAGAAAGTCCAGCAAGCACCAGGACCATCTCCTAAAATTGATTTTTGGGTCAGGATTGGGGCACCACCAGTACAGAGCTTGCTCAGGAATGGCAGAAGGCAGGTGCGAGTGCATCTGCACACACAGTGAGGGATGCAAAGACTTTTGGAGGATGGCCTGGTGGGTTTCAAGAAGGACAGCAAAGAAGCCAAGAAAAACATCAGGGACAGACTGATATTCTGCAAAAAGGTACAGGGATTGGACTGCTGGCGGAATGTCATTTTCTCAGATGAATCCCCTTTTCAAAACAAAAGGTGAGCGCTACCATCAGTCCTGTGTCATGACAACAGTTAGCATCCTGAGACAATTCATGTGGGGGGTTGCTTCTCAGCCAAGGGAGTGGGCACATTTACAATTTTGCCTAAGAACATAGCCATGAATAAAGAATGGGACCAAAACATCCTCCGAAAGCAACTTCTCCCAACCATCCAAGAACAGTTTGGTAACCAACAATGCCTTTTCCAGCATGATGGAGCACTGGGCCATAAGGCAAAAGTGATAACTAAGTGGCTCGGGGAACAAAACATCGAAATTTTAGGTCCATGGCCTGGAAAGTCCCCAGACCTTAATCCCATTGAGAACTCGTGGTCAGTCCTCAAGAGGAGGGTGGACAAACAATAACCGACAAATTCTGACAAACTCCATGTACTGATTATGCAAGAATGGGCTGGCATCAGTCAGGATTGGGCCCAGAAGTTGATTGACAGCCTGCCAGGGTGAATTGCAGAGGTCTTGAAAAAGAAAGAAGGGCCAAAACTGCAGATATTGACTCTTTGCATAAACTTAATGTAACTGTCAATATAGAAATGAAATGCTTGTAATTATAATAATAAATTAATAATAAATAATTCATTACATTTATATAGCGCTTTTCTCAGTACTCAAAGCGCTATCCACACAGGGAGGAACCAGGAAGCGAACCCAAAATCTTCCACAGTCTCCTTACTGCAAAGCAGCAGCACTACCACTAATTATACTTCAGTATACCACAGAAACATCTGACAAAAACATCTAAAAACACTGAAGCAGCAAACTTTGTGAAAACCAACACTTGTATCATTCTCAAAACTTTTGGCCACGACTTTATATTAACTCTTTCAGGGTTCAGATGTTGACTTTTGTCAAAAGGAGGAGTTGATGATGGTAGTCAAGTGTAAACTGTGACAAAACCATCCGTTACGTTGAACTCTCGTTGCTAGAAGGAAAGTTAGATTCATTGGTTTGACCGAGATTCCCTGCGCTCATGTGAGTAGCAAGGCCCACACAATGGCAAAAATGGCACTGACATCTGGCGAGAGATCAAAGCAAATGTAAAAGCAAAATACTCCGTGGACGATGTCTTGCTTATTATCTCTGAACTGGACTATGACTTGTCAGACTCAGATTTTGATACAAGCGATTGAAAACAAAATGTGAGGTTCCAGATTCAGCTGATTGGTCCCCAGCTAGTCGTGGTACTGACAATGTTCGCCAGGGAAGACTGCCACTTAAAAATGACAAGAAGTAGAATCCAGATTGTAATGCACTGCAACCGTGACTGCCACTGCTGCTGTCCCAGTCATGTGAAGACAGCCTGGCAGCAAGCCTGCCGCTCATTCTTGGCAAACTGGCAGCCACAGCATGCAGCAACAGACGTTTTATGTTGGTTTTTGTGTGAAAACGTCATTTTTTGGAAAAAATATTCAGCCCTCAAAGAGTTAAAGCTAGTAGCGGCCCCAGCACTGGTTCTTGAGGGACGCCACTCTTAAAATCACCCAATTCTGATAAGGTTCCTTGCGCCATAACCCTCTGCTTCTTGTGATTTCGTCAGTTCTGTGGCCATCTACACTCCACATACTGATGTACCACTTATTTTAGTTTGATGCCCATCATCTCATGTGGGATCTTATCAAATACATTCTGTAGGAGAAGAAGACTTGAAAAATCCTGACAGTGTTAGAGGGCAGCTGAGAGCGTAGCTTACAATATTCCATGTTTTCCATCTCAAAAAAGAATGTGAAAACCTACAAAAACTTTGTTTTAGTGATTTTGGCATTTCTCACTTGCACAATCAAATACAATAGAAACTTTAAGGGCAATTTCACTAAGCTGAGTACAAAATGAAACTCTTTTTTTTCACATTGCAGGCCCATAGCAGTTAATCTTTTAAACACCTTTCCTTTTGGAAAATCACTTTAATTTACTAAACAGGGAAAATCACAATTTAACAGGCATTTGGCCGGAGGTTTCTGCCAGTTATTATAATATTAATAAAACTAAGCATTTATCACAAGTCAGAATGAACACCCTACAGCCTCATTATATGCATTTTCAACACTACTTTTTAACAAAGAAGGTAGTCTCATGTATTTGGTCCCTCTGTTTCCTGACACACTTTCGCTTATTTCATTTGTTTCACACGTCATGCTAATATTATTATTATTATTATTATGTTCAGGGAAAGATCATTAGAGACACACAGACACAGCTCTGCTGCTGTCCTCCTGCATGGAAAAATATGAACAGAGCAGCCTTCAATAAAAGTGGAAGTAACCCATCTTTTCAACTGCCAGCCTCCTAATATCTAACATTAACCTTAATGATTGTGTCACAGGCTATATTCTGACAAATCCGTCACAGTGATGCGCCACTAAATGCGTTTAGGGGAGAACGATTGCACTGAACTTAGCAGTATCTGGTCAGGGACTGGTAAGAGATCTGAAGGCAGCAGCAGTTATAAAGTTTCATTCTAGATTGTTTCTAAATAACTTAGAAACATTTGACATACAGATTTGTAATAACTGCTTGAAACGTTACTCCAAAATGCCTGTGCGCATAATGCAGTATATCGATAGAATTTTTTTTTTCTCGCTTCTTTCCCAATTCATCTTCCCTAAACCTACACTGGCTTGGAGGATTTGAATATAACAAATCTTGAAGTCATGGGTGACACATTGGTTAGTGTTTTTGTCACCCGGGGCCAACATTCTGAGTTTGATTCGCACACCCATCGCTTTCTTGCATGTTCCAATTGTGTTTTTGTTCTGCTTGCTTTGGTTTTCCTCCTATTTCCCCTGAAGACATACTGTATGTTTTAAGACAATTGTCAGATCTAAATGAGCAGCTTTCCTCATAATGGTACTTAGTTCATTCTCTTCCTCGCTATTACCTCTGGGGGTCGATAGCATGTCCCATAACTGAGCCGTACTTTTTAATTAGCCTGTTGATTCGATTGTCTTCTTTTGAAGTGACGTCACCAGCCCAAAACACCACAGCATTGAAAAACACACTGGCCACCACAAAGCTGTAGAACGTGTAAAGGACATCACCAGCCATAACAAACAAGTGCAATATCCTCATGAAAAAGAGTCCGGGCTTCCCATTCTTCTGTAGTTCCTCATCTGTTACAAGACCAGTACAACCTGTCTTTGATGTGGACCCCCTAAGTATTCGTAGGAGTGCACCACCTCTACATCCACTCCCTGAATAGTCACCAGGCGTAGGGACTCTTTGTTGTGGTGAAAGTCAATAAGCAGTTCCTTGGTATTTCTGATGTTAAGTCACAGACAATTCACTTTGCACCAAGACTCCTCTCCTCTCTTCTGTCTCACCCCATAAGTGTAGAATCATTTAAGAAGTTCTGCAAGTGACATGACCTGGTGTTATATTTATAGTCTGATGTGTACAGAGTGAAGTTAAAAAGGAGACAGGTCTGTTCCTTGTGCTGCTCCAGTGTTTCTCAGATTCATATAACAGATGAAGTCCTGGAGCCTCCCAAACTGCAGTCTGCTGGACAGATGGTCCATTATCAGGACACCACAGACTCATCCACCTGCATATCTCTGGGCTGCTGTGTATGAGTGTGACTGTTGGATGTGTTCATGAGCAGACTCTGTGATGGACTGGCTCCCTGTTTACAGCTGATTTCTGCTTTACATCTGACGCTGCCATGATAGGCTGTGAACCGTCACTCACTGAGATTGCATTAAACAGATATGAGAATGTTATTTAAGTGGTGTTTAGAGTAATTGCCATTTCCTTTGTTTATCTCTTTAATATGCAGTTACAGATAGACTGTTAATGGAAGACAGAATTTTAATACCATAATCTACATCTTTTCATAGGCACTCTGCATTAATTAAATATGATAGATTTGACAGCCATATTAAAAACTGGATGAGATTTTAATCTAATATCCTGGTAGTTTTTGATCAACATTAAGAACTGGACTCTTCTGTTAGTTGACGTAAATATGTTGTTACTGTGCTGTCTCTGTTTTGCGTCCTGGAAGTAATAACTTGCAATTTCATGCAACATTATCATTTTCCGATTTGGTTCTTGTGTTCATTTTTTTTTTACAAAAAATAAACATTATTTTCTGACCCATACCCGTCTCCCTCTCTCTCTCTCTCTGTCTCTCTCTGTATATATAAATATATATATATATATATATATATATATATATATATATATATTATATATATATTCACGGCATTCGTAGCCTGTGTCACAATCTGATTGTATGGGTGGTTACCTACCAGGTAACGCTTGTGGTTGGCCAGCAATCTGCTAACATCCACCACGGTGCCCTCAGTTTGTGAGGAGCAGATCATAGAATGGTTGAAATAGTTTACTGTCAAATAAATGCAAAGAGTACACGACACGTGTTTCGCCCTCATTCTGGGCTCATCAGGTGTACACACTCCACTGCACTCCCTCTCGGGAATCGAACCTCGAATGTCAGCGTCAGAGGCGATGCCCCTAACGTTGCGCCACAGCACACTGACGTTCGAGGTTCGATTCCCGAGAGGGAGTGCAGTGGAGTGTGTACACCTGATGAGCCCAGAATGAGGGCGAAACACGTGTCGTGTACTCTTTGCATTTATTTGACAGTAAACTATTTCAACCATATATATATATATATATATATATATATATATATATATATATATAAAATCCGATGTTTGTCTGTATGTCTGTCCGCTTTTCATGAGAGAACTACTTAACGGATTTAGATCGGGTTTTTTTCTATAATTTGGTTGACAATTCCAGTTTATTTTGCAACTTCTCTCATTGTGCTAAGTATCATAGTTTTCTTCTGGTACCGATTTATTTGCGCAAATCCGAGAAACACGCAGCAGGCCGAGCGGAGGTGGAAGGGGCCCTTTTCACTCATGAGCCAGCCGCAGGGCATTCCTTACCTCCGCTTAGCTAGCGAGAGAACTACTTAACAGATTTAGATCTGATTTTTTCTATAATTTGCTTGAACATTCCGGTTGATTTTGTGACTTCTTTCATCACACTAATCCGAGACAGAAGCTGCGGGCCGAGGGGACGGGGAAGCGCAACATCAGGAGTAGGGAGCCAGACAGGGCCATCCTCACTGTGCTGTTTCACTTCTATGCGGAGGACGGCTTGTTCTAAATAAATGTAAGATACTTGAGAGTCTGGGTATGCTACTTGTCAGCCAGCATTTGTGCCCTAGGCTATGTATTTTTTTTGTAATTTCTGATAATTCTTAATTATTTTTCATGTGTTTTTGTTAATATGAAAATTTTGTTAATATTATTTTATTAAAATATTTTTTCTTAGGTATGTTTTGTGTATTTGTGCTGTAATGAGACAAAGCACAAAGAAAGTGTTTTGGGGCACCTTCAACCCTGTATATTAAAGGACACAAAAAAAATATGTATAAAGCGCAAGTTGTTGAGTTGTCCTAATTTCTTATTCAAATTGTCCAAGATTGCATTGCTTCATGTTTTGAGGCATTCTTGGAGGAAGAGGTGGGTCCATGTGGGCTGACCCCGGAAGTGATGTCACAGGTGGGATTGTGTCAATCTTCCTTCCTGAAGGGGGGAAAGGAGAAGAGAGGATGTTACTTTATTGTGCCACCTTGTGTCTTGGAGGAGAAGTACAGTCATATAAGCTCTTAAACTGTTTCCGATGCGCAGACATGTGACAGTGCCTTTAAGCTACACTCATTGCATTTTGTTGGTGAAACCGCAAAAAAGTGGACCCAACATGACATCACTGCTGGTGAGACCGCCTTCTGCCTTCATATTCAGGAGAAAGAGTTGGTCCAAGCAGAGGTTCATTGAATGTCATGGAGTGCATTTCTAGTTAATATTGTTTCTTGTATTTTTCTGGTATAGAATTGTTACTTATTGACCTTGGATTCTGATTATTTGATTACAATATGGAATTGTTAGCTTTGGGTTACCTTTTTAGCAAATCACTTGTGCCTATTTTTGTCTTTTCCTTGTTTGTTCTCCATTTTTATGATCTAAATAAATTATTTATGACGATTCTTGGATTCCATATATATATATATATATATATATATATATATATATATATCATGCCAGAGGTTTAGTGTTTTCCACACCCTTAAGGGAATGTTTGTGTATTTGAAGTATTTAAGGAAGATTTTTCAATTTACAAGCTAAGCTTCCATTTTGGGCCTGTGTAAGCCAAAGCTTGCCTGTTGACCCACAGAGAACCATAGACACATGGAATAAGTCACCAAGTTGGGTGGTAGACAGTAGGACTTTAGGGGCTTTCAAAGCTCGACTTGATGTTATTTTAGAAGAATTAAGTGAATAGGCCTGGTGAGCTTTTTTGGGCTGAATGGCCTGTTGTCGACTAGATTGTCCTAATGTTGTAATGTTGTAAAACCAGGACCCAACTCAGCACATAGTTCCATTAGAATGGCTCTTGGGAGTCTAAACTGGCTCATAAGCCAGTCGTCATCACCATTTGCAAAAAAATCTGACTGCACTCTAAAAGTTTATTCCAGTCATATATGGCCATTTACTATCTTCAAGCAGTGCCAAACAAGGCATGTTGTGTTAAAACATTTGGCTTTGAATAGGCAATATGACGTGGTATTTATAGCTTTCTATACCCAGTGAGTGAATCACACTTGTGTGTTTTTATTGTAATTTTGTTTTTAATCCTGAAAAGTGACAACATGTAGTTGATATAAACCAATGAACAAATAAAAGGTTCTTCAGTACAAATACGTAGCATTGGAGCTCTTAAAAGAAAACTAAAGGAACTAACTATTCATCACTTCTGAGGTTTGTTATATTTGTCACGTCATTTCCATTTCTTTATATGGCCAACACTTTTATCCAAAGTGACTTACAACAGTTATGATCCAGTTGGTTACATTTCTTGTTTTTCCAGTTGGAGCACAGGTGAATGAAGTGACCTGTGAGGGTCACAGTGTCATTGGTGATATTGCAACCCGCAACCTCATGGTTTGAAGTCCAAAGCCTTAACCACTGCACCACCACCACACATCAATGTACATTTTAATATTGTCTTGCTGATATGAATTATTATATGCAACAGTTGTCATTTAGATGCATTTCCATGCATGATCTTCATTTCCCAGTTTCTTTAAAATGCTGCATATGGTTTGGTCATAAAGAGACAACTAATAAAAAAGCGTAACATGACGTGGACAGAGTGCCAGTTGAACTTGTACATTGACTTAATTTGCATATGTCTGGGAATGTGGAAGGAGAAATGCAAATTTCAAACAAAATGATTTGGCATGAGATTTGAATCCACAAAGCCGAGTCCACAACTAGCCAATGTGCCATCTCATGATATAAACCAACATTGAAAAAATTACAAAAGCCAATAAAAAAGGGTACATTTGATTAAAAGTCTGTCTTTGTATGGATTTTTGCTGCCAAATAATGTGACATCAGATGAAAATATTCAGAATAGTGTGATGTTGAGTTACGCTCAGGCATGTGGCAGTCGTGCTCACTCAGTATGTCTTTTTTATGAGCAGTCGTGATCAATAAATCAATATGCTTAACAAATGTCATTATATGGTGTAAGACATACGAAAACCACATCCAATAAAAACAATTGTAAACAGGACAAAATTAGCACTTCTCATACTACTGTAATAACTGTGTGAGTCCATGGTCTCTTACGAGTGGAACTGCATATTGCTGTGCCCTACATGTTTGCAACATGGTCAAGAATTTCAAATTACTTTCGGTATAATAAATAGGAGTAAAAGCTCAGTAATCATAGCCACTAGATGCCCCACAGACCAGAGTTTACAGTCCATTAATTCATGGTTGACTGCAGTTTCCAAAGTCATTGCTGACAAATGGGAATTTGTAAAGTGCTCACTCCTTACTTGCAAAATTAAAAATAATTTCTGTTTTACAGTTAGCCACTTTGTTAATCTGAGGTGTATTTTGACTCCAGTTCAACCACATCTTATAAGTAAGAAAACAATAAATACATAATAAGATGAGTTAAGGTCAACAATTTGGATTGATAACAAAAAAAATTTAAAGTAACATTAGGCATTCTCCTGTTGTTTTGCTGTGTGAAAACAGATGATTGTTGTTCCTAAATGATGCACTAATGATCAATATCATACTTACCCATGTGAATAATGTAATCAGTAACAGCAATCATTTTCCCTGAAAATGTTTCTTTATCAGTACATTTATGCTTTGCATAAATTTTATGATGATAAATTGGACTGGACTGCCAGTACTGATTCTCTGTGCAAGAGAGGACAGAGCCGACTGTACTTCCTTAAAAGACTGGCGTGCTTTAACATCTGCAATAAGATGCTGCAGATGTTCTATCAGACAGTTGTGGCGAACGCCCTCTTCTACGCGGTGGTGTGCTGGGGAGGCAGCATAAAGAAGAGGGACGCCTCACGCCTGGACAAACTGGTGAGGAAAGCAGGCTCTATTGTGGGCACGGAGCTGGACAGTTTGACATCCGTGGCAGAGCAATGGGCGCTCAAAAGGCTCCTATCAATTATGGAGAATCCACTGCATCCACTAAACAGTATCATCTCCAGACAGAGGAGCAGCTTCAGCGACAGACTGCTGTCAATGTCCTGCTCCACTGACAGACTGAGGAGATCATTCCTCCCCCAAACTATGCGACTCTTCTATCTATCTATCTATCTATCTATCTATCTATCTATCTATCTATCTATCTATCTATCTATCTATCTATCTATCTATCTATCTATCTATCTATCTATCTATCTATCTATCTATCTATCTGCATCAAATTAAACTGTATTTACTAGTACAGTAAATGAAATATCTTGAATTTACTCAGTCCAAAGTACTGCAGCTGTTTTATACATCGCTTTGCTTCTACCAAAGTAAAAGCAGTTCATTCTGCTGCCTACTACTCTGTTCGCATATTGAAGAATGAACAACGAAAGAATGTCAATGCAATATTTTTTATTTGCTATTTCCTTTTTATCTTATTGTATATGTAGCATAGGCGTTCCTGGGTCCCTTTATTTCATTATACATGTATGTATACTGTATGTACAGTATGTGCAGTAGATTCAGAAAGTATTCAGACGCCTTGACATTTTGTTATGTTGCTGTGTTGTGAAAAAAACATCAAAATCATTTTCTCACCACATAAAGCTACACTCAATACCCTGGAATGACAAAGTGAAAACGGGATTTTAGACATTTTTTAAAATTTATTAAAAATAAAAAAACTGAAATATTACATTGACAAAAGTATTCAGAAGCTTTGCTATGACACATGAAGTTCCATTCATCAACATTGAGATGTTTCCACACCTTGTGTTGAGTCTACCTGTGGCCAATTCAACTTATTGCAGATAATTAGAAGAGGCACATTCCTGCCTATGGAAGGTCTCACCATTGAGCTAAAACCAAGCCATGAGGTCGAACGGATTGCCTGCAGAGCTTAGAGAAAGGATTTGTGTAGAGACACTAATCTGGGGAAGGCTATGAAAATATTTCTGTAAGACTGAACATTCCCAAGTGCACAACTGCCTTCTTCTTCTTCCTTTCCTTTTTTGCCCCCACTTTTTTTTGGGGTCGATGTACAGAATCAAACTTCTCCATACAGAATGGCCCTGCACCTGCACCTCCACCTTTCCTTCAGATTGTCTTAATTCTTCGATCACACAATACTCCTGATAACTTCTTACAACTGTTCCATCCACACTGCACTCTCTGGGTTATCAGTGCAGGTGTGTGGTAACACTTTTTGCAGCTTCAGAAGAATATTGATTTAGTACACTAAACCAGTGAGTGTTTAACTAAGCTTTGCCCCAATCTAGAAAAATCTCTGGAAACAAAGCACTGTATCACGGTTTGTCCTGGCAGAGCCCAATAAATATTCTCTCGCAGCATAGTAATGAGAACAAACACAAGAAAGCACAATAAGCAGGAAAAACAAGCATAACAGCATAAAACTCATAATAGAGTTAATGTAGGGCTGCATCAGCATGCATCTTCAAAGGTAAAAAAGGTTAAATCATTATTTCCACACTGAGAAGGAAAGAAGGTTAAAGACGCAAAGTTTCAGCTGAATATCCTTCATCAGGCATGCAACTGGAAAGAAGAAAAAGCAGGCAACATAAATAGGAGGAGAAAGAGGAAACAAAGCCAGAACAGAGGAGAAAAAGTGAGAGCAGGTGTGAAAAAACTACCATTAGAGAATATGAACAGAGAGATTAAAAAGCTAATCAGATATTAATAATAATAATAATAATAATAATAATCTTATATATAAAGCAGACTGTAACAATCTTGCTGACTTGTATGTATGTTATCATCCAGTTGACGCTCAAAACGTTTCTGGTGTGCTCCAAAAAAGCAATTAATGGTTTGTTTGTTGTTTAATGTTTGTTTTTGTTAACTATATTTTCATCTTGCATTATTCTTATTGTAACAATGTTATAGTGGTAATACAATTAAATCAACCTGATAATAATATTAATTTAATTGATGTTTTTTTGGTCATCAAAAATTCTGCATGTAAAACCTTATTACTACACTACAAAACAAAAATTAATCTGTCAAAAGACCTTAAAAAAGGCTTCACTTTTCGCATTGTTTTTACACTACCTTGAACGCATTCTGCGATTATATTTTGATGAATATGAGCTATCTATTATATTATATATAAGATGAGTAAGTAAGGTGTTTCATCAATTCATCATCGATATGTACGCAAAGATTGAGAGTGAGTGTCTCCTTTACATTCGATGGAACCGAGCCAAGCTATGTAATGAAGAGTACATTTATTTTTATTTTTAAAGTTGTGTTCTTTTATTATATTTTTCTCAAACAATTGAAAAAAAAACTTTATTTTCCTCCCGGGCAACACTGGGTATTTCATTCTAGTTAATAATAATTCTTTTTATGTATAGGTGCTTTTCAAGGCACTCAAGAACACCTTACAAACAAGTCAAAGAAATATACCAAAACAAAGAATTAATTAAATTAATAAATACTAAAAGAAATAAATAATAAACAAAAGAAAACAATACAATGAAAAATAACAATATACTGTACAATTAAATAACATTATATATATATATATATATATATATATATATATATATATGTGATCATTTGATCATTAAAGTACTAAACTGAACAATCAAGGAACAAAATCAAGGGGAGTAAGCAAGTTTAAACTGATACATTTTAAATCTGGATTTGAAGATGGGAAGTGAATCGATGCTGCGCATATCTTGAGGAAGGGTGTTCCAAAGACGAGGAGCAACAAAGCTAAAGGATCTAGACACCATGGTAGATAAACACAGAGAGGGTGTAGCCAAGAGATTTAAATAAGAGGTTCTAAGAGTACAAACAGGTGTATAAATATATAGCTGATCTGAAAGATATGAAGGTGCCAAGCTATGAAGAACTGTGAATGTCAATAGCAGAACCTTGAAATTAGTGAGGTTTTTAACAAGGAGCCAGTGAAGTTCACAAAGAATCGGGGTAATGTGTTCTATAGAGGTGATTTCAGTAATAACTCAAGCAGTAGAATTCTGGACCACCTGAAGTCTATGCAGATTCTTGTGAGGTAGGCCAGCCAATATTAAATTAAAGTAATCAATATATGATGATACTATAGCATCTACAAGAATAGTAGTACTATTAGGTGTGAGGAATGGACAACGATGATTTATATTTCAAAGATGAAAATATGAAGACCAGGTAATATCGTCAATATGAGCTTTGAAAGACAGAGTGCTGTCGAGGATGATGCCCAAGCTCTTAACCTGAGGGGAAGGAAAAGCTATTAAGACCAGGAGAAGTATGTGATCCCAGGCTGAGAATGAGCTTAGCTTCTTCTGCTTTTCTTTGAAAAGAGTCTTTGCAGCCCTGTAAAAGAACACAAATGGAGAGTTCAGTGTGTCTATGGTCAAGGGGTGGCAAGTGTTCTAACTTAGGCTTTGTGAGGTTGTTGATGTTAAAAGCTCAACTGTGCTAGATGGAATGGTCTGCAAGATCTTTCATCCGTGTAGATGGCTGGACTCTTCCTAAAACAAATGCAGTGAATAATATGTTCAGACTGACAAGATGCCCTTTGTTTCTTGTTGAATTTACCAGAGGAATCTGACACAAGGTATTGACATATTTGAAAGAATGTGAAGGAATGTGGTTCTTCTCTGTGAAGTGAGCTGTGGGCAAAATGTTTGTGTAGGTTCGGTGGTCAAGGAAAGGAGTGTTAGGGTGAAATGGAAGGATAAGCAGGATGCTATTTTCATTTTACAGATTCCTCTTGGAGAGGATGCTATGAGGTCCAATCCTGGCTTGATTAAGAGCACTTGTCCACAATATGGAAAGGGTATTCTCTATCAATGAAGAAACACCTCATTCTGAGTGCTTCATTACAGAGTCCAGCAGAGTCTAAGAACTGTTAAATAGACAAGAGAGTTTTCATTATGGCAGGAATAGAAGGAGCTGTAGAGAAGGTAATGATGTGATTCAGTTGACTTATAGTAGACAGATGTTTTATGCTGATATCTAAAAGTGGTAGAGTTGTGGTGGAAACTACAACTGTAAAACCTGAGAGATGGATGGAAACTAATAAAATTAGTAAATAATTCCTGTAGCAGGCAGGCTTCTGGAGCGAAAGTCAGCATCAACACAATCATCAATATAACTTTTGTACAGGCCCATTACAAAGCCTGGGTGGGAAAACAAGAAACACTCTTCCACACAGCTGAGGAAGATGTTGGCTTAGCAAGATTCCATTCTAGGTCCCCTTGTAACTCCATTGACCTGGTGAAAGAAAATCATTGAGTTTAAGAACCAGTTCTTCAATTCTGAAGAGGGTGTTCATGAGAGGATCCTGGACTGGATGTCTGTTGAATGCCTAACTGAGGGCAGTGAGACTTTCATTGTGTGGAATGATACTGTGTACAGAAGGGTGATGTCCATGGTAAAGATCAAAGTAGTCAAGACCATGAAACTCAAAGCTGTCAAACAGCTGAGGAGCATGGTTGGTATCTTTGAAGTATGAAGGGAGTTTCATAAGACTGCTGAGGAAAGCTGAAATAAGAGGAATAGAACAGTTGCATGCAGAAACAATGGGTGTCCAAGACTATCCAGTGTGTGGAAACAGGGGAGAAGGTAATACTGAGATATCTGTGGGTTTTCAACATTGAGGCAAGCATTTGGAAGCAGTTTCTTTCAGCAGATGAGAAGAAAAATGGTAGAATGTACCTCCTGCTGGTAATCATTTGTTTGTGAGGGGAAGAGAGGAGGCTGTATTAGAGAATTGTTTTGAAGCTTCAGCAATGTTAACGTCCTTCTGCCAAACTACCACTGTCCCATCCACCATGCCATTATACAAAAATAATAGTAAGTTGAAATTGTACACGAAAGAATAATTCATAAGTAGGTGATTGGAGTGCAAAGTGCGTTCATTACGCAGACAGATTGAATATTAATTAGCTAAAGGAATCAAGCAAATGCACAGTGATAAAAATTGGTATACTGAGAGCAACTAGAGGACTGACTTACTGTTAGGCACAAGTGGCTAATAAAGCAGCCCCTCAGTGAACTCCTCCTTTTTGAAATTTGAAAGTAATGAAAAGTAAATACAGATTTATCCCTTTATTAACAATATAACTTAATTTGCATTAAAGTTTAATTTAATCAAAGAAAAAATGAGTACCATTTACACATTAGATTTTAATGCTGTGAAATTGAGAACCAGCTATAATAATATATTTAGTTATAGGTTTTTGTGCCCATAAGTACCTAGTACACCATTGACAGTGACAAATCTTTCTTCATTACTCTTCATGCTATTGACTTAAAAACTCCACAGTACCCAGACCCCGAGTGAAGTATGTAGGCTGAATGAAAAGACTGATATTTTTAACACAAAACCCCCGTTAATAACTATTCTGGGACGATTCATCTGTTGACTGAAAAGTAAATAATAAATCTGCTGAACACACTAAATAATGAATGTAGTGAGCACATGAAACCCATAAAGAAATCTTCTGTGCAAAATAAATATTTAATCTGATGACTCGTAAGAGCAATGATGAATCTCATGAGTGGACTTGTGCAGTTGGTAAACAGGCATCTACAATAAAAAAAATTAAGTTTAAACTAGCAAATTTGTTTCATGAATTTAAACATTAATATTATATGACTATTTGTTCAGGTTTTTATCACAGTCTTTTGATTATTTGCTTTCTGTTTCTTTAACTATATATGCAGCACTGCTCCATGAAGAATTTATTAAATTTGCCAAGAAATCCAATACAAGCAAAAGGAGGATCTTAAAACTCCATGCACACATTGCTATTAGATGAACCTGGGTTCCTTATGCTGCAACGTGGCATGAGGTTGACCATATGACCTCCATGTCACCCTTTCACTCTTCCTTCTCTATTAAATGTTTTACTTTAATAAGTTCATAGAAGATCTGAGACTGATGATATCTAGCCAGTTTTTTTCAATCTCCCGTATGAACTCCAACTCTTTTAGAGCATTAGAACATAAGCAGTTTGAAAAACCATTCAGTCCGTCAAGTCCGTTTATTTAGCTAATACCCAAGCTGTTCCAATATCTCATCTAGATACTTTATAAAGGTTGTCAAAGTTTCTGCTACAACTACATGTCTCAGTAGTTTGTTCAAAAATCCCACAACTCTTTGATAAAGAAGTGCTTCCTGGTTTCAGTTCTAAATTCTCTTCCGCTTAATTTCCCTGGGGCCCTTGAGTATGTGATTCTACTGGATATTGTTCTGCACATAGTACTCCAGATGTCAAAGACTATATACTTCTGCTAATAGTACTCCAGATGTCAAAGACTATATAGTTCTGCTAATAGTACTCCAGATGTCAGAGACGATATTGTTCTGCACATAGTACTCCGGATGTCAGAGATGATATAGTTCTGCTAATAGTACTCCAGATGTCAGAGACGATATTGTTCTGCACATAGTACTGCAGATGTCACAGACAATATAGTTCTACTAATAGTACTCCAGATGTCAGAGACGATATTGTTCTGCTAATGGTACTGCAGATGTCAGAGACGATATTGTTCTGCACATAGTACACCAGATGTCAGAGACGATATTGTTCTGCACACTGTACTACAGATGTCAAAGATGATATAGTTCTGCTAATAGTACTCCAGATGCCAAAGACGATATAGTTCTGCTAGTAGTACTCCAGATGTCAGAGATGATATTGTTCTTCACATAGTACTCCAGATGTCAAAGACAATATTGTTCTGCTAATAGTACTCCAGATGTCAGAGATGATATTATTCTGTACATAGTACTGCAGATGTCAGAGACGATATTGTTCCACTGCCAATGTCTAGAGTTCATCGATCTGTTCTGTTCTTTCGTGTCACCCTACAGCCATTGCACCCAACCTTGCACAGTTATTTCTGGGGTCATTGTAGTTTACCAGTCTTGTCTGCAGGTGTACTGTAGACTGTACACTTTAGGCCAGGGTGGTCAGTGTCAATCCTGGGGGGCCACAGTGGCTACAGGTTTTTGTTCCAATGCAATTGGTTAATTAGAAACCAATCCTTGCCATTCTTAGACTTTCTTAAATTATATGGCTAGTTAGTCTACAATGTTATGTTCTTATATTTAGATTTTGTTTCCTTTCCAAGGATGTCATCCCAATGATTTAAAGCCTAAGATGGATAATTTCCAGTGTGTCACATTTTTCTGTTAAATGTTTTATTAAACATAGTTGTGCATGGTGAATTTATCCAGGTGTAAATGGAAATACGTTAGCTGGAGAACTGCTAACTCCTTTGTCATTTGCATCTTATTGCTAATAAGAAGCCATTTAAACAGTTAATGCAGCTGTTTAAGACTGAAATAAGCAATTAAGGGTGTGGAACATTAACAAGCAAGACCACTAAAATGAAGAATCAAAATGTCACTTGAGTAATAAGTGCTTCATCAGCAGTAATTGACTACTCATTAAGACACTGGATTGGAACAAAAACCTGCAGCTACTGTGGCTCTCCAGGACCAAAATTGCCCACCCCTGCTTAGGCAGACACCAAACATGGAAACTCAACCAAGGAGGTTCAGGTAAGTGAAAAAGGATGCTTTATTGCAACATAAACGAATATACAGTACATGGGTAGTTAAATAAGCAAATAAATAAACTAGTGCCCCTCTGGGTTTCTCTAAGCATAGCAATGGAATCCCTCACTAGCTACATAGGCATGGTGGGTCCACTTACCCACTAACAATTGTCTCTGAATCTATTTTAACCTTCCTCTTTGTCTCCTTCCACTGAAACCTGATTGGCCTCTTTTCCAACAGACTAGCTCCCTTGCCAACTATTCTTTTCCTGACCCTAAAGGTATATGGCCTGGGTCAAGGAGGTCCTTCTAAGCCCCAGTTCAAATTTGTGGTTACTTCCAGAGCTGAATGTGGCCCTGTAAAATTCCTCTGACCATACCTCCAGAGCTCCAGGCATTCCTGCAACTTCATTGATCCTTTTTCTTTAAAAGTGACAAACTTTTCTGTAGGAGACTGAAAGATGAACAATAGCTTTACAGTATATCTCCGCCCGTGTCCATCCATCATGTATCCATTATTTCTAGGATCCAATAAAGGTTGGCCTCTATTATAATTCAAAATCTTACCTTGTCTGGAATCACAAGGCATAAAAAAAGCTTAAAATCGTGTTCCTAGTCATAACTTGTGTAAGGTGCTATAGGAGTTTAGAGTATTCCAGATCTACTGTGGTCTGCCTTCTGATCCATATATCCGTAATGTAAGACTTGTGCTTGCAAACTTGCTGTTAAGTCCACCCTGTAGGTTATGGAATTTACCAAATGTGCATCTTTTCTCTCTTGCTGTTTGAGATTTTCATAGAAAGGATGTTAGACACTTCAAGCATCTCCAGTTCTGTCCTTTGTAGAAGATGTTGTCCTCTTGGCTTTGTTAAAAGGTCATCTGCAGTGCACACTGGTACATTTCCCACCTGACTCTGATGCAGTTGGGATGAGAATTTGAAAGACCAAATCTGATGTTGAGGTACTCTTCCATTAAGGAGTAACTTGTTCCCTATAGGTAATAGGTAAGCTGCTGAAGTGTTTGAGTGCCTTAGGGTGAGTGTAACAGGTGTCTGGTCACACTTATAGTTAATCTAACTTAGACACCATTAAAATATCCGACTACGCCACCCAGTTTTATTAAGAGACTGGGAACTCCTGAAATTTACCAATAATATCACACAGATTTCTTTAAATTGGGCGGTGAGTAAACACACAATGAAAGACACAACAGTAATTTTAGAAAGAAGCAACAGTAAGTTCTATTACACAAAACAATATAAGGTACATTAAAAAGATAAACGAACATAACAAAAACTAAACATATCAGGAATCAATTTCCCTTTTTTTAAAAAAGGAAAAATACACAGTCCACCCTCTAAAAGTCCGTTAAAAACAAGAATTGGAGGATACAACCTTTAGTGGTGCAGAGTCCAGTTTTTGCACTGTGTTACCCCAACACTTAATTGTTCAACTGTCCATGGATGCACTCTGTTCCCCGGACACTCGTTCCCCTACAGAAGTTGTGTCAAATTGTTGAATCCCTGTCAGCGTCTCTTCGTTGTTCCTTTTTCTTCCACTCTGGGCTCCTTGTGTGGCTGGGACCTAGGCACGCCTCATTTCTCGTCTGTCAGCTTCGCTTGGTCCTTTCATGCGGAATCCCTCTCTCACTGAACCCACATCCGGCGTCTTTTTGTGGAACTGTCTCTTCCTCCCTGGAAGTGTTGCCGTCCTTGTGCCTCACGTCGTGCCAGCCAGGTACCCTTGTCTGCCTGCAAGCCCCTGTGCTCTGTCCGAGTGTCTTGGCAGCATTTTCTGTGGACTGTGCTCTTTGCCTTCTGCTACCAGGAGTTTTTATCTACTTCAGTCCCTGCCATTATTAGTTCTGGACAATCAGATTAAACAATGGTACATCTGCATTTCCTGGGTTTAACAATTAATGAAAACACAAGTTAGAAAAAGGAATTGTTACCAATCATGAATAAGTACAGATATGCTGATTAGAAACCAATATTTCCAAGTCAGGTAAATACAGACATCCTCCAAGGCCAGACTTCAAAGCGGTGACTCCTTTGCAAGACAGCAAATACCTCCACAAACAACCCTGACACAATCAGTAACTGGATTATCCAGGATCCTCCAAGGAAGCAGCAGTTCTCTTATCACACGTGGTATTGTTTGTAATCTCAACCAGCCATAAACTTCAAAGTGGTGACTCCTTTGCAATACAGCAAATACTTACATCCTGCAGACAGCCTTTTAACTTCTCACCCCCCAGTCCCAACAATGGGTGCCTAATGGAACCACCCAGTGCACAAAAAAAATGTCCCCCTCTGACATGAGCACTTGTAAGGTGGAGTATGAGTTGGTGCAACAGCAGACATTTTGTAGACCTGTACTTGAAAGAACCTACATGAGGCCTTTCATTTATTGCTCTTCATCCTAGTCTACACCTACTCTATGGCTGTGTACTGAGAGTGGATTGTGAGTATAAGCATCCAAGATGAAGGATGAGGAGCTCAGCAATACAGAAGGACATCAGAACAGAACTGCTACTTCTTTGGATTTACATGAGCCAGTTGAGCAATCAGTTTTGTATGGAGCCAAGATGACCCCAGGATGAGTAATATCGGGCGTTGAGTGGGCGTCCAGGCATGGCCAACTGGGATTGTTCATATCTTTGATCTGGTCCACAGCAGGGGTGTTAAATTGTTATTGATGAGGCAGTATCCAGATAAACACAAGGAAAAGCACAAGGGAGGTAAATTAAATCGTTAGAAAAGTCCTGATTAAAACGGGCCATTTTCAGTGATTTTTAAGTCATAGCTTTCATTTACATTGCCTTAGAGAGCTAGAGGCAGTTGGCAATGAGCTCCCATGAAGTCAGTCGCCTGATGTGACATACCCAATGACTCACTCTAACTAGTCCATGACTCACTTTGAGAAAATTAAATAGGATTAAATGTGTCTTTAGTCATAGTTGTGAGCTGTGTGAGCATGAGAGCTGACAACCAATGAATGCTCATTAGGACACACAATGAAAACAATGTAGTGACGACGAATAAGAAACGCATGTGTTTTGATCCTCACTAGCAGAAAGAAGCTCATCGGTCTAAAGTCTCATGCTTTACATATCACAACAGAATGAAAAAAAAATGGCAGAGATTGCCGTTGAATTCACCATAACCTTTAACCCTTTCTACACCACAGGCTCTGTCTTTGCAGCACACTATTGGTGAGCACAAAAAGGGTCAAGCACTTCTACACTGGAAGATTGACACTCAGTCAGTAAGTGTGACATGGGCAGCAATTTTTAGTCATTTAGATTAACATGACCTGGTGACGTGATTAGCAACTGACATACCCCACAACGAGAAGTCAAGTAATTTGCTTTACCCTTCTTAATGGCTTCTATAAACTGTGTGGATATAACAAGTGACAAGTCCACTATGACTTCTAGGTTCTTCACTTGTGGGGTACTTTCAAGTTTCAGACCCCCTCCCTTTGTACTAAAATCTAACATTTCTACTTCCTACGTGTAATACCTTACATTCAGTGCCAGTGCTAGTTTATTTCACATCTTAGGCCAAGCTTAATAGTGCACCAACCGACTGTTCAGTAGCTAACCCGTGTGGCTGGGTTTTCCCCCCACTTATGATCTGTGCCCTGGACGAATGTCTAATTCGCCTTAATGGTGGCACAAGCCCTGCTTACATTAAATTTCATCTGTCAGAGATCTGTCCAAGCCTGTATTCTTTCCAAGTCCCTCTGTAATGATTCAAAGGATCTGAGATAATCTGTCATCCCACCTTGTTTGATATCATCTGCAAACAACCAGCTATTTATTTATATTCCTATCCAGATCGTTTATGTATATTAATAAACTGTGACAGCCCAGCACTGACTTCTGAGAGACACCACTTTTAGCATCACCTAATTCTGATAACGTTCCTAGTACCATAACCCTGTGCTGCCTGTCTTTTAGCCAATTTGTGCCCCGTTTGCAAACCGTTTATTGACCTTTAACTCCATTTTTTTATGAATTGAATTAAAATGTGTAATACACATAAGGAAAGGTAATGCATATATGAAGTACAGCTTTCCCATCATTAAAATGACTACACAACAGCATCTTATCTTATAGAACACTTTCACAGTATGCTTTACATGTTTTAATTTAAAATAGTTTATATATTTTTACAGTTAGAATATTGGCAGGTTACATGACTTATTTACAGTGAAGCCACATAGTCAGTTAGTTATACTGTAATTTTTAAAGAATTAAAAACTTCAAAGAGTGCCACTTGAAATGAAATCTATTGGGAAGGAGACTGGCGATTTTTCAAAAATGTTCAAACGCAGTAACACCAATTGCTATCTAATTTTTGTGTGTATATTTACACTTTTAAGCTTATATAAACAAGCAGAAAACACCCATATTTTAGTCATACAATATCACACTGCCTCTTTCTTAGCACTCCTTCTATGTTGCTAATGAAATGTGAGAATTTGCTTAAGGCAGTCCTTTCTACCGCACTATTATAATATTCCTTCATTAGTATTGTGTGCCAATTACTTGCACTCTGTTTTGGTATTAGCAATAAAAGTAATTTAATGTTCAAAAGTGAATTGCGATTAAACCTTGAGGTTCAGGTTTTTTGTTGATAATAATTTCTTTAGACAATAACACGGAAATGTAGAATTGCTAATAACAATTAAATTCTAAGCTTTGAATGCTCCATAAACGTGCAATATATTATGAGCATTACTGTATTTTCAGCTTTACGTTTGGTAAGTTTGGAGTGCATTCAAAAATTTGTCACTGAGACTCAGTGAAGAAATGACAATTAACACATCATACTGATGTTTGCTCTCAGAAAATGTTTAATAGGAAGGGGTTTTGCAAGGAAAAAGTGTGTAAGGCAACGTCTAAGGTAAGAGCAGTCTGCTTTCATCTAAAGATGACAATGTCTGGCACAGCAGCAGGTCCATCATTAATGGCAGAAAGCAGAAGCCCAGGAGCAGTGATGGAGACAGAAGCATATCTGAGACATCAGGAGATTGTGGGGATAGTGGGGCAAGGCCAGCTGGCACTTGGTACTTACAAGGCTAAACGTTGGCGCAGGGCCACCATGAAAGGCAAAAGAGAACACGTGGGGCTGAGGGTCAGAGAAGCAGCAGCCGAAGTTTGCTATCTAAAAGCAGTATGCCTCTCAAGCCAGGGACAGTAGATGAAGCAGGACTAGGAACTGGAGTGTTCCGTTATCCTAGGGACAATTGAGCTTCCTACTGTGCACCGTGGCCGACCTCTTGCCAAGAGCAAATAACCTCAAGATCTTGGGCAAAGAAGAAGATCTGTCTTGTAAGCAGTGTAGCCCTCTACTCTGTGAACCACATTCTGCCAGAATGCCCCAAAGTGCATGGAGAAGGCCACTATACAGTAGGTGGAGGCATGATAAGATCCTTACAGACATTACCAAGAGGATGAACCAACAGAGAGTCAAAAGACAGCAAACACCAAGAATTACCATCTGAACTTGCCAGGGTCTTAAGGGAAGGACATACAGCTCCTAGTGCAAGAATAACTACCAATAATTCCTTATCCATTTCACATCATGCTTCAGATTGGGAGATGTGAGTGGATTTAAAAAAGAAATTTGTCTTTGCGGAAGAAGAGGTGGTAACCACTTTCATTCTGCTATCCAGGAGCACAAAAACCATCCTAGTAGATGAACTTACTGTTCTGTGAAAACAGGCTGGCTATATCTCACCATCTAAAGAAAGCGAAGTATCAGGACTTGATCAATGAGGCTCTTGTCAAAGAACAGTGCGCAGTATTATTCACCATCAAAGTTGGTTGCTGTGAATTACCAGCAACATCAGTATGCTATTTGTTACAGATGATCGGGCTGGATCCCAAACAGATGAAGAAAGGCTTTAGGGAGACTGCCATGGTGGTGGTGATAGCTATGGCTGATAATAGCCCATTACTGGAACACTTCTGTAGGTGAAGGCTACCCCACTCAGGTGAGGTGTTCAAGTTAATGGGCTAAACTCTTCTGACCCTGAGGTACCGGCTGAAGCTGCAGAAGGGCTCCCAAATCTTGTAACACCATCCAAAACTTGTTCCACTTCCTAATTATTGAGGCCACTGTACTCCAGGGAACAATCAAAGCTTTACAAACGGTTTTATATTATTGCTTTGATCAGTGCCTTGCCATAACTTGATCATGGAGGTCTACTGTGAGTTAATTGGACTTTATGGCTTGGTTTTTGTCCTGACATGCAGTGTGAGTTGTGGTACCTCCTGTACACAGGTGCGTCCCTTTCTAAATGATGTCCAATCAAATCAGTTTGCCACAGATGGACTCCAATCAAGTTCTTGACACATCTCCAGGAAAGTTAAAGCAAACAGAGTGCAAAGGGCAAAGGGTTTGAATATTTATATAAATGAAAAATTCAGTTTTTTTTAATAAATGTAAAAACTTTTCTGAAAACATGTTTTCACTTTGTCATTATGGGTTAGTAAGTGTATATTGATTTGCAAAAATTACAAATTTATTAGTTTAAAAGTAAAACTACAGCGCAATAAAGTGTGAAGGTAGCGAGGAGCCAGAGAACTTTTGAGTCCACTGTACTTTATTGATTCTGGGGTAACTGAAGCCTCAATCTGTCCACCTTAGACAGTCGGCGGATAAGATGGAAGGTCTTCTACCAGATAGATAGATAGATAGATAGATAGATAGATAGATAGATAGATAGATAGATAGATAGATAGATAGATAGATAGATAGATAGATAGATAGATAGATAGATAGATAGATAGATAGATAGATAGATGTTAGTAACACTATATTAAATAAAAATGATAGATAGATACATAGATAGATAGACATTAATTACAGTATTTTAAATAAAAATGATAGATAGATAGACATTAATGATACTATAGTAAATAAAAATTATAGATAAATAGATAGATAGACTAATCTATACTAATAAAAGGCAAAGCCCTCACTGACTCACTCTAACTAATTCTCCAACTTTCCGTGTAGGTAGAAGGCTGAAATTTGGCAGGCTCATTCCTTACAGCTTACTTACAAAAGTTAAGCAGGTTTCATTTTGAAATTCTACGCGTAACGGTCATAACGGTCAACTACGTCCGCCATGTTAAACTTTCTTATTTATGGCCCCATCTTCACGAAATTTGGTAGGCGGCTTCCCTGCGCTAACCGAAACCGACGTACATACTTATTTCGGTGGTATGACGCCACTGTAGGCCGCCATATTGAACTTTCCAACGGTCTTTGTTACTTATGGGCCCATCTTCAAGAAATTTGGTACGCGGGTTCCCAACCCTAACTGAATCCAACTTACGTACATATATACGTCCATAGCCTACAGCTCGGTCGCCATGTGAGGAGGCGTTGGGTCCCCCATCCCCACGCCTCTCACGCAGTTGGCTGCCTGCCTATATAAGGCCGTTCGTCGTTCCGGTCTCTTCATTCCCTTCCTTGTTTCGCTGCGGTATTCACGTCTCCCTGCTGATAACTGCAGCCTTTTTATTTAATCCATGGCTTCTCTGCTGTTTTATTGTTCATTTATTACGATTATAGTTATGGTGTAGGTATTTTAGACTTAGTTTACATTGTTCAGGTACCCATTTCCTTTATCGTTCCAACCATACCCCCATTAACATGTCTATCGAGGTGATCACCATCGATCAAAGAACTGTCACTTACCGAGTGGTTTCCATGCCCGGAGGTGGCACCTGCCTTTTCCATTCTCTGTGTTACATATTGCACGGCCATATCAGGCTCACTCTTGATATCCGTAGGAACATTGTGTTTTATCTATTGAATGACTGGGACAGGTTCAAGATGTGGACTGATGACGGTACAGGAGATAACTATACTACACAGGATCACTATAAGAGTGAAATGCTTAAGCCCTTCACCTATGGTTCTGCATTTGAGTTGATGGCTGCCGCTGAATTGTTCGGTTGTCGCTTTCAAGTGTACCGAAATGGCCAAATATTTTACACCTTTGGATAACCGCCAATGCCTCTTAAACATCTTAGATTCACAGGTGACGATTTGAGTAGTGGACACTTTGATGTTTATGAATGTTTAAACTCTCAAAAGCTGGATGCGAAGTTATGGATGAAACCCTTTTCAATTCAAACGCCTCCAGTTTCCAGTAAGGCTCTGCTTCGCAATGACAGTTAATAAGTTTCAGGGACAGACCCTACAAAAGGTTGGCATTGATTTGAGGCAAGATTGCTTGTCACATGGCCAACTATACGTTGCATGCTCAAGAGTAAGCTCAGCACACAGCTTGGTCATTTTACAACCGAAGGGCCGAACTGACAACGTGGTATACAAAGAGAACCTTAACAAATAATTATTGGTATATTTTCCCTCAGTTTAAAAAGGTTTACTTTTCTTCTTAATAAAAATTTTAAAGCAGTACTTCTCCGCTGCGAAGCGCGGGTATTTTGCTAATATTAGATAGATAGATAGATAGATAGATAGATAGATAGATAGATAGATAGATAGATAGATAGATAGATAGATAGATAGATAGATAGATAGATAGATAGATAGATAGATAGATAGATAGATAGACATTAATGACACAATATTAAATAAAAATGGTAGAAAGAAAGAAAGAAAGAAAGAAAGAAAGAAAGAAAGAAAGAAAGAAAGAAAGAAAGAAAGAAAGAAAGAAAGAAACACTATATCATTGATTGATTGATTGATTTGATATTTATCCTGGAGGTTCAGTTAACCTCAATCTGTCCACCTTAAAGTGTTGCTTTATCAAAGTAAGTGCATGTAGATGGAATGAGTAAGTTATTTATGAATTATTGATTTGAAAAACATTTTTTAGGAAACTCTTGAATTTTTATAACAATGTTCAATACTTATTTTGTTTAAATGTATAATCCAATTTGGGATGTGATAGAATTGTCTCATTCAGCACAATGCTATAAGCACTCCCTCACACTGATGCTGGGCCAGTTTAAAGACATCAATTAAACTAACATACATGTTTGGGATGAAGAAGGAAAGCCAGAGTACCAGAAGAGAAAAGCCAACATGGACAAAAAGAGAACATGCATAAGTCCACATAAGCTGTCACCTTAATTGGGGGGGGGGGACAAATACGTTCTCCTGGAATTATGTGGGAGTAGCTCTAATAAATATTTCAATCAAAAGAAAACTGATAAATTTGCAGCAAATCAAATTATTTATTGTAAAAACTGCTTATTATATGGTATGGTGTCATAGTTTATTTTATTTAATAAATACTGTATTACTTTTTGCATTCTGTTTTTGTTCTAAATACACCATTTAATGTAACTTTTTCCAGGAAGGGTAAAGTTAAAATATTTTGCTTAGTGATCAAGTAAAATAAAAGCTGTTTAGTGCTGCAGGACATTTGCCCACAGCAACTCTGTTTGTCAATGTGAACGATAAGTGTTTAATTTTCATGAATAATTCATTCCACTTACTCAAAAGATTCAATTTACTTTAGCTTGCTTTTGCACTAAGCAAAATGTCTTTAGTGACTGATAGGTTTAATTAAATTTTGTCATTGATATGAATAAAAAATGTTCATATTTGAGATAGTCACCATATTGACTTTGCAAATACTTTTTGGAAGTTGATGGGGAATGTATCATGGCAGCACTAATCAATCACAACGTATTGAAAAATAATTTTGGTGTAATGCTTAGTGTGGCCTTCATATAAAAGGATTAAGGCTGGTGCAGTTGGTAGACAGCAGTGCCAATCGAAAATCTGTTAATACCTGACAGGTTTTTACAGAGTTCCTTTTGATGGATACTACAATATAAGCACAGCTCAGAGTTTAGGCTTCTGCTCACCACCGCTATATATTACATTCTTCATTTTTGTTGCCTCTCTGTCCCTGGGGCTATTGATTTGAGCCTTGATGATGGGTGACAGACCATTTGCCCATGAAAATGGGAAGGTTTATTGTGTGGAATGCCTGCCTCCTGCAGTCTCCAGTGATTTGATGGACAGGAATGAGAAATTGCAAAGGGTTTTCAGTAAGTGGGCCCTGTATGTAGTAATAAATACAACTATAGCAAGCTGTAAGGTAATGAAAGAAAGAGAAAGTGAAACTGAAATAAATAAGCACCTTTCTAAACACATTAAACCGTAAAAGAGTTATGGTTTGGTAATGTTCTGATGATTTCAAAAAGGACTTGGGGTAGCTAGTTTATGATTGGATAAGGTTGGCACCACTGATTTAAGGCTCCAGAGCCCTGACCTTGAATCCTGACTTTGTGGAATCTGCAAGTTCTTTCCTGTGTCATTTTGAGTTTTCTTCCTATATTCCAAAAATGTGCATATTTAGTTAATTGAGGTCTTAGACTGATGGCAGGTGTGTGTTAGTGTGTCCATGTGGAGGACTGGTGCCCATCCAATATTGGTTTCTGCCTTGAACCTGCTACTGCCAGGATAAGCTCCACCCACGCAGGACCGTGAAAGGGATTAGGCAGGTCAGAGAATAATATATTTTGTTCATTAAACTGCACCGTTATGTAGTGGTTGGCATTAATGTTGAACTAATCCCAGCCTGGGGACAGGGACATGTGTCAATGAATACTGTATGTGTGTAAAAGAGTGATGGGAATGAAAGTGCAGGGGAAGAGAAAGCGAGGGAAGCCAAAGTGGGAGTGGATGGGTAAAACAAAAGAAGATTTGAAGGAACAGAGGCAGGACCAAACTGTATGGAGAAGGCTGATCAAGCACATTGACCCCACATATAAATGGGAAAAGAGGACTTTCTGTATGGAGTTTGCACATTATTTCCAAGTCTGCATGAGTTAACCTTCTAAATGTGTATGTGTGTGTGTGTGTGTATGTGTGTGTGTCAGGATAACTGGCGATTCTATGAGTGATTCCTCATCTATTGTTCTGACTCAGTGCTGTCAGAATATGCTGCTAAAGTTGACTGAATGAGTTCAGTAACGTATACAGAGTATCTATCTATCTATCTATCTATCTATCTATCTATCTATCTATCTATCTATCTATCTATCTATCTATCTATCTATCTATCATTATATAGTGCCTTTCCTATCTATCTATCTATCTATCTATCTATCTATCTATCTATCTATCTATCTATCTATCTATCTATCATTATATAGTGCCTTTCCTATCTATCTATCTATCTATCTATCTATCTATCTATCTATCTATCTATCTATCTATCTATCTATCTATCTATCTATCTATCTATCTATTTTTATAGTTCTTTTCACATCTATCTAGCTATTAAATAGTGCTTTTCATATCTATCTATCTATCTATCTATCTATCTATCTATCTATCTATCTATCTATCTATCTATCTATCTATCTATCTATCTATCTATCTATCATTATATAGTGCCTTTCCTATCTATCTATCTATCTATCTATCTATCTATCTATCTATCTATCTATCTATCTATCTATCTATCTATCTACCTATCTATCTATCTATCATTATATAGTGCCTTTCCTATCTATCTATCTATCTATCTATCTATCTATCTATCTATCTATCTATCTATCTATCTATCTATCTATCTATCTATCTATCTATCTATCATTATATAGTGCCTTTCCTATCTATCTATCTATCTATCTATCTATCTATCTATCTATCTATCTATCTATCTATCTATCTATCTATCTATCTATCTATCTATCATTATATAGTGCCTTATCTATCTATCTATCTATCTATCTATCTATCTATCTATCTATCTATCTATCTATCTATCTATCTATCTATCTATCTATCTATCTATCTATCTATCTATCTATCTATCTATCTATCTATCTATCTATCTATCTATCTATCTATCTATCTATCTATCTATCTATCTATTTTTATAGTTCTTTTCACATCTATCTAGCTATTAAATAGTGCTTTTCATATCTATCTATCTATCTATCTATCTATCTATCTATCTATCTATCTATCTATCTATCTATCTATCTATCTATCTATCTATCTATCTATCATTATATAGTGCCTTTCCTATCTATCTATCTATCTATCTATCTATCTATCTATCTATCTATCTATCTATCTATCTATCTATCTACCTATCTATCTATCTATCATTATATAGTGCCTTTCCTATCTATCTATCTATCTATCTATCTATCTATCTATCTATCTATCTATCATTATATAGTGCCTTTCCTATCTATCTATCTATCTATCTATCTATCTATCTATCTATCTATCTATCTATCTATCTATCTATCTATCTATCTATCATTATATAGTGCCTTATCTATCTATCTATCTATCTATCTATCTATCTATCTATCTATCTATCTATCTATCTATCTATCTATCTATCTATCTATCTATCTATCATTATATAGTGCCCTATCTATCTATCTATCTATCTATCTATCTATCTATCTATCTATCTATCTATCTATCTATCTATCTATCTATCTATCTAGTGTAACTGACATTAATGAACATTTCATGCTGATGTTCTCAGCTTTCATGGGTATGGATTTAACTCAATCAATTTCTCAATCTTATATTTCATACTTATTGCAGCTTTAAGACTGCATAATTGAGAAAAGCTGCTCTAGACATCTACTTTTTGTAAGTTTCAGAGAGCTATCCATTTATATTCAACATTTCCCTTTAAATGAAGGACTCCTGTAATCATCATAACTCAAGAAGGTCCACTTCTGCACACAAGGCACGTTCAATGCAGAAGCTATTTCTTGGAGAAGACTGCAACATCATTTGAAAATTCAGGTGTCCATAAAAGTAATTGCAGCAATAAACACATGCACAAAATAATTTTGACTAGCTTTTTATTTTTTACACCCTTTGTTGTGCTGTTTATATTAAAACAAATTAAAACCACTGCACATATAGTCTTCCATCTCCCTACCCTTGACATGTTTAATCATTAAGTTGTACGCTGGTGATGCTCGTATTCTCTAGCAGCAAGTTTACCTGCAGATGAATATTACTCGGCATACCCGGACAGTTATAGTCATTTGTTTTTTTTTATCGTGCTCAGAATTATGGCTTTCAAAATAATTGGTTCTTTGGTTTTTTTTTAATGCAAATTGTTGTTGAATCTGCACAGTAATACTCTGCTGCTCTTTTAAATTTCTTTCCTTTTGGTGATTTAGCATTCAATTTTTTTAGTCACAGGGTAGTATGGTGACACAGTGTTTAGTTTTGCTACCTCATAGCTCCAGGGATTTGGGTGCATTTTCTGATATTTCTAATATTTCTATGATGTTTGAATATTCTCTCCATTCTCTTTCTGTGTGAGTTCCTCCAGGTGCATCAGTGTTACACTTTCATTCCAAAGACACACACATTAAGTAACAAGTCTAAATTCACTCATATGAGCGAGCGTGTTCATGAGTTTGTGCTGTGATGATTCAGGCACTTCTTCTTAGTTTGGCTCTCACTTTATGCTTCTGTGATCCGTAAATTTATTAAGTGAGTCTGAGAAAAGCAGAGAAGATGAATGGAAAGTTTTATGTTCAAGGCAGCATGAGTATGCATTGGTTAATGCTGGAGCCAAGTTGCTTAAGGGAAATTTGATTTGATAGATAGATAGATAGATAGATAGATAGATAGATAGATAGATAGATAGATAGATAGATAGATAGATAGATAGATAGATAGATAGATAGATACTTTATTAATCCCAAGGGGAAATTCACATACTCCAGCAGCAGCATATTGATAAAAAACAATATTAAATTAAAGAGTGATAACAATGCAGGTATAACAGACAATAACTTTATATAATGTTAATGTTTACCCCCCCGGGTGGAATTGAAGAGTCGCATAGTGTGGGGGAGGAACAATCTCCTCACTCTGTCAGTGGAGCAGGACATTGACAGCAGTCTGTCGCTGAAGCTGCTCCTCTGAATGGAGATGACACTGTTTAGTGGATGCGGTGGATTCTCCATGATTGATAGGAGCCTGCTCAGTGCCCGTCACTCTGCCACAGATGTCAAACTGTCCAGCTCCATTCCTACAATAGAGCCTGCCTTCCTCACCAGTTTGTCCAGGCGTGAGGTGTCCCTCTTCTTTATGCTGCCTCCCCAGCACACCACCGCGTAGAAGAGGGCACTCGCCACAACTGTCTGATAGAACATCTGCAGCATCTTATTGCAGATGTTGAAGGACGCCAGCCTTCTAAGGAAGTATAGTCGGCTCTGTCCTCACTTACACAGTGCAGTATTGGCAGTCCAGTCCAATTTATCATCCAGCTGCACTCCCAGGTATTTATAGGTCTGCACCCTCTGCACACAGTCACCTCTGATGATCACGGGGTCCATGAGGGGCCTGATCCTCCTAAAATTCACCACCGGCTCCTTGGTTTTGCTGATGTTCAGGTTGTAGGTGGTTTGAGTCGCACCATTTTACAAAGTCCTTGAGTATAGGTTCCTATACTCCTCCTCCTGCCCACTCCTGATGCAGCCCACGATAGCAGTGTCGTCAGTGAACTTTTGCACATGGCAGGACTCCAAGTTGTATTGGAAGTCCGATGTATATAGGCTGAACAGGACTGGAGAAAGTACAGTCCCCTGTGGCGCTCCTGTGCTGCTGACCACAATGTCAGACCTGCAGTTCCCGAGACGCACATACTAAGGTCTGTTTGTAAGATAGTCCATGATCCATGCTACCAGGTACGAATCTACTCCCATCTCTGTCAGCTTGTTCCTAAGGAGCAGAGGTTGGATGGTGTTGAAGGCGCTAGAGAAGTCCAGAAACATAATTCTTACAGTACCACTGCCTCTGTCCAAGTGGGAGAGGGATCTGTGTAGCATGTAGATGATGGCATCCTCCACTCCCACCTTCTCCTGGTATGTGAACTGCAGAGGGTCGAGGGCGTGGCGGATCTGTGGCCTCAGGTGGTGAAGCAGCAGCCGCTCCATGGTCTTCATCACATGTGATGTCAGAGCGCAGGCCGGAAGTCATTCTGCTCACCAGCAAGTGATACCTTTGGGACTGGGGTGATGCAAGATGTTTTCCAAAGCCTCGGGACTCTCCCCTGTTCCAGGCTCAGGTTGAAGATGCTCCATCTGGACCCACTGCTTTGCTGGCACAAAGTCTCCTCAGCTCTCTGCTTACCTGGGCTGCTGTAATTGTGGGTGGGGGGAAACTCTCTCCTATGCTGGTATCAGCAGAAGGATAGGTGGAGGATGCAATACTCTGAGGTGAGAGTGGGTTAGGGTGGTCAAACCTGTTAAAGAAGTTGTTCATCAGGTTCATTCTCTCCACGTCTCTTTTGATGGTGGCACCCCACTTCAAGCTGCATCCAGTGATGATCTTCATTTCATCCCACACTTCCTTCATGCTGTTATTCTGCAACTTCTCCTCCAGCTTTCTCCTGTACTACTCCTTCACCTCCCTGAGCTGGACTCGGAGTTCCTTCTAAACGCACTTGAGCTCATGCTGAACACCGCCTTTAAAAGCCCTTTTTTTCTTTTTCAAAAGGCCCTTGATGTCACTTGAAATCCATGGCTTGTTGTTAGCATAGCAGCGTACAGTTCTTACTGGAACTATAATGTTCATACAGAAGTTGATATAGTCAGTAGTGCAGTCAACAACCTCCTCAATGTTCTCACTATATGATCTCTGCAGGATATCCCAGTCCGTTGTTCCAAAGCAGTCTCTCAGAGCCTACTGTGCCTCAGGGGACCACTTCCTGAATGAAAGTGTGGTTGTAGGTAGCTCCCTCACTCTTGGTTTGTATATACTTCCTCTCTGTTATGATACCAGTCGAAAATGTCATTCATAAGGACCCAGAAGTACTTGTAGGAGTACACCACTTCTGCATCCAGTCAATGAATAGTGACGGACATAGAGATTTTTTGGGGCTGTGAAAGTCAATAAGCAGTTCCTCGGTGTTGCTGATGTTAACATTAGAACAGTAGAACAATCTAGTAAAGAACAAGCCATTAAGTTCGACAAAGCTCATTAGTCCTAAAATAACATTAAGCCTGGATTTGAAAGTCCTTAAAATCCTACTGTCTACCACACTACTTGGTCACTTATCCTAAGTATCTATGGTTCTCTATGTACAGAAAAACCTCTTAATGTTTGTGTGAAATTTCCACTTAACAAGTTTCCAACTGTGTCCCTGTGTTCTTGATGGACTCATGTTAAAGTAGCGGTCTCGATCCATCCATCCATCCATCCATCCATTTTCCAACCCGCTGAATCCGAACACAGGGTCACGGGGGTCTGCTGGAGCCAATCCCAGCCAACACAGGGCACAAGGCAGGGAACCAATCCTGGGCAGGGTGCCAACCCACCGCAGAACACACACAAACACACCCACACACCAAGCACACACTAGGGCCAATTTAGAATCGCCAATCCACCTAACCTGCATGTCTTTGGACTGTGGGAGGAAACCGGAGTGCCCGGAGGAAACCCATGCAGACACGGGGAGAACATGCAAACTCCACGCAGGGAGGACCTGGGAAGCGAACCCAGGTCCCCAGACGTCTCGATCCACTGAACTAATTATATTCATAATTTTAAACACTTCAATCATGTCTTCATGTAGGCTGGAGGCCAAAACTGCACACAGTACTCCAGATGAGGCCTCACCAGTATGTCATAAAGCTTGAGCAGAACCTCCTGTGACTTGTACTCCACACATCAGGGGGCTATATAACCTGACATGCTGTTAGCCTTCTTAATGGCTTTTGAACACTGGACGTTGATAGTGTTGAGTACACCACAACTCCTAAATCCTTCTCATAAGGTGGACTGTCGATTTTCAGAACTCCCATTTTGTATTCAATCTTCACATGTTTACTTCCTACTTGTAATACATTGCATTTACTGACATTAAACTTCATCTGCCACAAGTCTGCCCAAGCCCATATTCTGTCCAAGTCCCTCTGTAATGATTCAACGAATTCAAGATTATCATCCAGTCCATCTAGTTTTGTATCATCTTCACCCTAAACCAGTTTGTTATTTATATTCCTATCCAAATCATTTATATAAGTTAAAAAATGCAGTGACCCATAGGGTTCCTCTGCTTCCTGTTTATGAGCCAGTTCTGCACCCCTGAAGTCCCACTTCTTTTAATCTGATGCTCAACCTCTGATGTGGCACCTCAGGTGATCCACCAGGCAGCACGCTATTGGCTGTTAGAAAAAGGGATAAGCACCACTGTGCTGAAAGGCTGGCACTCAGTCAAGGGCCGCAGTTTTCAGTCGTGTAAATTCACAAGGTCTGGTATCAACATGATTAGCAATCACACTCAGCAAATCCGACATACCTCACAACTACATCAGCTTTAATGGATAAGTTTGGCAGTTTTTAAGTTAAGTTTATCCAATCATAAACTTAACTCATAAGTTTTTTCTTCACATTCATGGTATATTTTAATTTCCTTGCTGGAAATGCAGTTGATGCGCTAACATTTTTAAAGGGGACAAGATTATGAGTGACCGTGTAACCTGGAATTGGCCATATTATACTTTGATCCTTATTGAACTTATGTCTGAAAAGACATTTACGCAGTGTATTGTGTGCTTTTGTTGTATTTCTTCCCTGCATTTATACAGGATCACCAAGGTGGTGCCCCAATTCTTTCACATTGCTGTGTCTCCTCATTACACCCAATATTACACTAAAAAAAGTATAACCTCCATTCAACTTAAAATAATTAAGGTAATGATTCACACTTAATTCTTTCAATCTGTACCAATATAATTCTTTTTATCTTATTGAATTTTTAAGTTGAGGCAAATCACGTAGAGGGATTGGGTGTAATTCACTTGTTTTATACTGAAGTAAATCTAATTTTTAAGTTGTTACAATTTAAAATGGTTTATTGGTTGTAACCTGTTTTTATTTAAACTATTAGAAATATTATGAACATAACACATTCCAATGCTGTACTTTTTACATTTATTTAAAAATCTTGTGGACTGGACTGCCAATTGGACTGGCAGGTGGAATGGAGCACTGGAAATCGGAAGGTTGCTGGTTCGAATTCCGTAAGTGCCAAAAAAAGGGACTCTGCTCTGTTGGGCCCTTAAGCAAGGCCCTTAACCTGCAATTGCTGAGCGCTTTGAGTAGTGAGACAAGCGCTATATAAATGCAAAAAATTATTATTATTATTATTATTATGAATACTGATGCTCTGTGCAAGAGAAGACAGAGCCGACTATACTTCCTTAGAAGGCTGGCGTCCTTTAACACCTGCAATAAGACGGTTGTGATGAGCGCCCTCTTCTATGCAGTGGTATGCTGGGGAGGCAGCATAAAGAAGAGGACGCCTCACACCTGGACAAACTGGTGAGGAAGGCAGGCTCTATTGTAGGCACAGAGCTGGACAGTTTGACATCTGTGGCAGAGCGACGGGCGCTGAGCAGGCTCCTGTCAATCATGGAGAATCCACTGCATCCACTAAACAGGATCATCTCCAGACAGAGGAGCAGCTTCAGCGACAGACTGCTGTCACCGAAATGCTCCACTGACAGACTGAGGAGATCGTTCCTCCCCCACACTATGCAACTCTTCAATTCCACCCAGGGGTGTAAACATTAACATTATACAAAGTTATTGTCTATTATACCTGCCTTGCACTCTCCACCTTGCATTTTGTAACTTGCACTGCATTTTTATCACTCTTTAATTAATATTGTTTTTATCAAAATGCTGCTGCTGGAGTATGTGAATTTCCCCTTGGGGATTAATAAAGTATCTATCTATCTATCTATCTATCTATCTATCTATCTATCTATCTATCTATCTATCTATCTATCTATCTATCTATCTATCTATCTATCTATCTATCTATCTATCTAAATACACAAGCATTTTGCAGTGTAAATCTTAAATATACAACAAAAAAAGTATTAAACTTGAAAGTATGTTTTATTACGAGTTTGTATACTTAAAATTAACAGTTGAGAAGCTGGGTTATTTACCAGAAATCCTCCGTTATAAAAGTCTGCTGCTGAAAATGACCAGACCTGTATAGCCACGTCCATTGCACTCGGGAAAGTACTCTTCTTGTTTGGCAGTTGGAAAGCCAGCACGCTAGCAAGTTCAACCGGAAGAATATACTAACGGCCCCTCCCACATAGCATACGAACAACCTAAAATATTAGGTTAACTGTAATATGATTTTTATGTTTATTCCCTCCACCATAACTTACTTTGGTACAAACATTTTTTTTTACATTGATTGAGATCTGAAACCATATATTTCAAGCTACAACACTAAATGACTAATCTTAAGTTGCTTGAAAGAGATCATTTACGTTGAATGAACAACATCAACATTATACTTTTTCGGTGTAGTTTAAAAAAATGATTAATCTATGATTTTAAGTACACATTGATCCATCCATCCATCCTTTTTCCAACCCACTGAATCCGAACACAGGGTCACGGGGGTCTGCTGGAGCCAATCCCAGCCAACACAGGGCACAAGGCAGGAACCAATCCTGGGCAGGTTGCCAACCCACCGCAGGACACACACAAACACACCCACACACCAAGCACACACTAGGGCCAATTTAGAATCGCAAGTCTACCTAACCTGCATGTCTTTGAACTGTGGGAGGAAACCGGAGCGCCCGGAGGAAACCCATGCAGACTCGGGGAGAACATGCAAACTCCACGCAGAGAGGACCCGGGACGCGAACCCAGATCTCCTTACTGTGAGGCAACAGTGCTACCACTGCGCCACCATGCCACCCACACATTGATCCAAACAGTGTAAAAATAACTAATCAAAGCCCAGCTTGATCCAGTAGACGAAGTACCTCCAAATATGATTGTGCCTTCAGTGCAGTAACTTTTTTGCTCTATAGATGTAGTTTTATTTGTAAGCAACTGTGGACACTTTTTGTGACTGAAGACAGAGAAAAAATTAAAATTAGTAAAAACCTTTTATTGATACATACCAGACAAGGGTAAAATGACAGAGAAATACAGTCTTAGGACACCGCACTTCATCTGCCTCGAGCGCAGATATCCTTGTTCTTTTATAGCTTTTCTAGTCTCCTGATCGTTGACCACGTAAGCAATAAAAATAGCGTCCTGACTCATTTTGTATTATTCCAATTGGTAAAGTCTTTACCCTAAAGGTATATTTTCTTGTCACACACATCATTGAAAGAAAACTTCCAGAAAGTATATATGCTTTTTGTCACGTACGCAAAACACAAACAAGTTTGATCATTCTGTCCTATTTTCTGTACTTACACACATACATTTTGTTCAATTACATCATTTTATGTTTTAACACAACTCTTACTCTTTTTTTTATATTTAAATCCCATTAATTGACTTGTCCCATCTTGTGCTCATTGCTGCCAGGGTTTGGCTAATGAAAATGGATGGATGCTAGAATCTTGTAAGAAATTTTAATAGCATATTTTTCTGAATTCATTATGGTGTTGCAGAATAAAGCTGAATGCAATAAAAGCATATTGCAAGATACAATTACATGTATTCATGTGGAACTGCGAAAATAAGAGGCATGCAACATTAGATATCCTATCAAATTATTCCTAAATGCATATTTCTGAAGTAATCAGTGACTGGCTTATCATGCACACCGGCTCAAGGAATGTCAGAAGGTGCTGTGAAGCCATGCTGTACCTTAATGGCTGCATCTGAAACATAACGGTGGAATGTTTGAGTCCCACCTCTGGCTTGCTAACAGTTTTATTTGTTCGTGATTTCTTCTTCAAAAAAATGTCTTAGTGTTGAGTTAGTTCAAGTTTAAATGTATTTCCATGTGTATTATCCATCCATCCATTTTCCAACCCGCTGAATCCGAACACAGGGTCACGGGGGTCTGCCGGAGCCAATCCCAGCCAACACAGGGCACAAGGCAGGAAACAATCCTGGGCAGGGTGCCAACCCACCGCAGCCATGTGTATTAAGTGAAGTGAAATTCTTTCTAGCATGTCTCCCACAGACTAGTGACAGTAGTATAATACCACGCACCAACAGTGAATACCCCACCACTAGTAACGGCGCACTGCAATCACATGCAGTGAAAATACTTTTGTTGAGTTTTCATACTCTTTCTCTATACTACAGATGTCAAACTCCAGGCCTGGAGGGCGCAGTGGCTGCAGGTTTTCATTCTAACCCTTTTCCTAATCAGTGATCAGGTTTCACTGCTAATTAACTCCATTTTCCTTTAGTTTAATAGTCCAGTTTTTATGGATTCAGTCCTCTGAACTGATTCTTCTCATCATTAAATGGTAGTCACACAGAAACAAGACATGAAATGAGCTGACAGATGACCGGCTAAATTGGGGCTTCAGACTCCAACCAGGTTCTTAATGAGAAGCTGATTCTTGCTGATCATTAAACCTGTTATTTAATTCCATGGCTTATTGCTGCTCTCATTCTGTAGACATTTCCATAACTGTTGATTTTCTGTTTTTCCTAAGAACTCCGTAAAGATGTTTTGGTGACCTCGGAGATAAACCTTACTGAGACCTCCACCCTTCTTTATTTCCACATGTGATGGGCACAGGTCAGTCGGTCATTCTCATGATTGTCTGGCTGTTAATTAAGGAAAAAGATACGACTATGGGGCCTGAGTCAAGTTCATTCAAGTTACGACAAAAGAAGTTAATTAGCATCCAAAATTGGTCACTAATTAAGAAAATGGTTAGAATGAAAACCTGCAGCCACGGCAGCCCTCCAGGACTGGAGTTTGACATCCCTGCTCTATACGTTTAGCATTCGTTTGCTCAGAGGTTGATGTGCGTGAAAGTACAGCACTTACAGTTGAAATTTTCTCGAGAATGCAGTAAAGTTTTCTAATACATGCTGTATTATTATAAAGATATATGAAAGTATAAAATAGCACACCAAACTCCTGCTCACAGTCTGTTCCCATATTAAAGTGGACTCCACTGTGCACCTGCAGAATTGCCATAAAAAGGTGAGGTTACATTTTTTTTCTTGGCCATAACTGTTGTGGAATGAGACAGACACAGGACAGACAGAAGTCCCAAAAGCACACAGGATTTATTTCTTTTCTCAGTCCTTTGCACAACACACATTGCACAAATCAGCCACAGTCCCTTCTTTCTTCTTTCTTTTTCTTTCTCTTCTCTGCCATCTCCACTCCTCTCCCGCAAGCTCTGTCCTCTGTCTCCCAACTCTGCCTCCTCAAATGGAGTGAGGAGGCCTCTTTTATACTGCACCTGAATGTCTTCCAGCAGCACTTCCAGTGCATGGGAACCCAGATCCTCTTCCGGCAGCACTTCCTGTCCAGCTGTCCAGGCACCCCCTATTGGTGGCCACGGGCCCCAGCAGGGTTGTGCTTCCAAGCTCCAAGCCCGTGGCCCCAATGCCATCCAGAGGGGCTGCCCTCTCATGTTCCGGGGGAGGCACTGCTGTTGACATGTCCTCTCCCCTGGTCCTCTCATCAGAAGGGTATCCCAACTGGACAAGACCCTCAGCTGTCTGCCACACTGCTAACTACAAGGGGTAAGTGACTGTGGGGAACAGCCCGGACACAGACAGGCAGACATGATGGTTTTACCACACACGTGTTTATTTATACAATATATAGTGCACATACCCAGTGCCTCAGCACCAGTCACCCCTTAAATCCTGGCCACATGCACAATGCCTTTCTCAGTCTTTGGTCCGCCTCCACTCCTCTCCACCAAGCTTCATCCTCTTCCACCCGACTCTTGCCCCTGACTGGAGGGAGGCGGCCCCTTTTATTCACCCCGGATGGGCTCCAGCTGCATCCTGAGGGCCTGTAGCCACACCCCTGTGTGGCGGAAGCCCCAGCGGTGAAACCGGAAGTCCACCGGGTGTCTCCACATCTCTTCCCCCCAGCACTTCCCGGTGTGGCGGAAGTACTGAGGTCCAACACTCCCAAGGCATTGGGGCGCCCCCTGGCGGTGACCACAGGCCCCTACAGGGTTGAGCTTCCAAGCTCCGTACCCGTGGTCCCAAAAGCCACCAGGGAGGACGCCCCCTCGTGTCCTGGAGGAGGCACAAGCCCTCCTCCACTCCTCCTGGGCGTCCCGGCCGGGCATGGACACCCGCCGGGCACCACAGTGACATAAAAATGTTGATTTTTAGGAGGAGTATTCCTTTAATTATCAACTTTAAACTGTCCCCATATGAGTAAGTATGGGTGCGAATGTGCCTTGTGATGGGCTCGTTTATTATCCAGGGTTGGTTTTTATCTAGCAGCCAGTGCTGCAGATAAATAAACACCAACTCTCATAGTTTATTGTTTAGCTTTACGGATGGATGGATGGATGGCAGAATCTTAAGAAAATCTTGTAGAGTCCAATATATTGATTGAGCAATGGGTTCTGTATGAGGACCTCTATTTGGTAGTTGTTGAAGGCTTATTAAATGTAGTGAAGAGTCAAGCAAAATGACACCTTTTATTGGCTTCATATGTTGGATGGATTGTTGGGTGGAATAAAAGGCTACATAAGAGAAAGAGTGCATCTCATAGCTTCCACTTGCTGTGTGCCTTTTTGCATTCCACACTGTTTTAGTCAGAAAGTGTTTTTTGCGGCAATTCTTGTGTGATTTTGGGTTATACAAAAATAAAATGTGTTGTATTGTATTGTTTTTCTAGTATGCTTTCTTTAATAAGCCTATAGTACTAGGCTTATGAATGTAGTGAAAAGTCAAGCAAAATGACACCTTTTATTGGCAAACTAAAAAGATTACAATATGCAAGCTTTCAAGGCAACTCAGGCCCCTTCTTCAGGCAAGATGTAATACAGAGACTGGAGTTCCCTGTGTTTATATACAAACTCTAGAACAAGAAACAACATTGGAAAACCTTTAAGTGAGAAATCTTAAATGTAAAAAAATTAATAGACTCCTTCAGGCTAGGGTTCATTTAACAAGAGAGAAGAACAATGTATGGTCAAGGTCTTTGGATAAGATAACTGTCCAACAAAGTCTTTTGAAGTTTCTAATGAGTTTTTCAATACAATGTGGATCTGTAGTCAGGTTGTCTGTGTCAGTCTGAGAGATGCAAACAGTCCTCATACTTGGCCAAAAAACTCTTGTCTCTATTCAAACCATGTTGCAATGTGTTAAATTTTAGCATGCGTTTCACTTCCCATTCTTTTCTCTCTTGCTGTGTTCTGAAGTTGCTCATAAGCCCTGTGACCTTAAAGTCCCTCTCTAATTCTCTGCATGAAATGTCCTGACACTGCACTCCGTGTGGGAGAAACTGGACAAACACTCCGCCAGAGAATGAACTTACACAGGTTCCTGTGGTATAGCGGGTCCACAGCTCTCAGCAAAGGCCAGTCTTAAATAAATAATCACTGTGCTCGTGGCTTAGCGAGGGTGCGTGGTGGTTGTGTGGCTGCAGCAGTTCTCAGGGCGATTTGCGATGTGGGTGCACAGGCGAGAGACTGCCCGCATCCGTGATTGTTCCTGGGGCTGCTAATTTGCCACAGCTGCTATGCCCTCTCGATATATAGAAGCACAAGTTGGCTAGAGGGGAAATGAACGGAAAGAGAAAGAGACGGAGGTTGCTGGAAGGAAGTGAGGAGAAAGCGAGCGCGAAGGAGATCGAGTGAACGAGCGAGAGCAGGCTCAAGTGCAGCTGGACTGTGGGCCCTAGCAAGGTGTTTATCTAACACCTGGGGCAGTTGATTGTAGTCACTCCCGCTGAGCATTTTGAGAAGAGCGGGAGTGACTAGCGAGGGAGATGCCTCACTGTGGAAGACAGCGGGAGTCGGGAAACTTGGGCAGATAATCTCCAGCGTGGGAGTCCTGGCTGTTGGAGAGAAGCTAAGTCTCGGGTACGAAGCTAGGATCGGGAGGCCCCCAGACCTGTGTGAATGAGAGAAAGAAGGTCAGCTGCAGGTAGAGTGGCTCCCCCTGCTGCAAAGCCTAAATAGGGAGAAGCAGGGGAATCACTAGTAAGACGAACACACCAGGCTTTGTGTTTAGAAGAGATTGCTTCCAACATTTTAACCTCATTGTTTTTAGAAGATTGTTTCTATTTGTTTTTAAACCTCCACGTGTGTTTAATGGATTATTTATTTAATGAAGATTTATGAATCACTGCACCTTATTTGGACACTCTTTTGTTTTGTTGGATTTTAAATAAAAGCACTTTTGCACTTTTGTACCATCCCCTTGCTATGTTGTTGCCTCACTGTCTAGCTCATCGGTAACATTACCGACGGTGTAGGGTTCAAGGTGCTCCCGAACAGCAGATGGGAGCATGGAGCCGAACCCGCATCATCACAGTTCCACATTAAACATGGCAACAGTTATGTTCCTGTAGCGGCCCACTTCAACAGCCATGGGCACTGTGAGAGGGACTTTAAAGTCGCAAGGTTTATGGGCAACTTCAGAACACAGCAAGAGAGAAAAGAATGGGAAGTGAAACTCATGCTAAAATTTAACACATTGCAACATGGTTTGAATAGAGACAAGAGTATTATGGCCAGGTATGAGGACTGTTTGCATCTCTCAGACTGACACAGACAACCTGACTACAGATCCACATTGGATTGAAAAACTCATCATAAACTTCTAAAGACATTGTCAGACAGTTATCTTATCCAAAGAGCTTGACCATGCATTGTTCTTCTCTCTTGTTAAATGAACCCTAGCCTGAAGGAGTCTATTATTTTTTTACATGTAAGATTTCTCACTTAAAGGTTTTCCAATGTTGCTATTTGTCCTGGTGTGTATATAAACACAGGGAACTCCAGTTTCTGTATTACATCTTGCCTGAAGAAGGGGCCTGAGTTGCCTCGAAAGCTTACATATTTTAATCTTTTTAGTTAGCCAATAAATGGTGTCATTTTGCTTGACTTTCACTACATTCATAATGGCTAACACGGTACAACACCCTAGTACTATAGGCTTATTAAAGAAAGCATACTAGAAAAACAGTACAAAATCACACAAGAATTGCCGCAAAAAACACTTTCTGACTAAAACAGTGTGGAATGCAAAAAAGCACGAAGCAAGTGGAGGCTATGAGATACACTCTTTCTCTTATGTAGCCTTTTATTCCACCCAACAATCCATCCAACATATGAAGCTAATTTCCCCATTTCATGACGTTGGATAGTAATCCCCTGCGGGCAAAGTGGAAACCATCCATGAATGAGATGCCAGAGCATAGCACACACCCAACTTTAACTTGTCAGGTAACGTTCTGTAATGTTTGCAATTTTCAGACACAAGTTTTACACAGAAGTGAACTGGGCTGCGACTCCGACACCACCGTACCACCCTCATTCACATACATGGCGGGTTGCAATACTTTTAAAACTATTTTATGAGATCCGTAATTAACAATTCAAGACGATATAAAAGGGAAAACTTTCTACCATAAATTTAGTCTTTTTCAGTATGGAAATGTAGCCTCAGAATACTTAGCTGCTCAAAGTAATAACTGAGCCGTTTATTTCTTTTCACCATATGGTCTGACATAATTTTAGTTGCGTTAGGTTTACAAATTTTAAAGAGGCTGTAAATTAAAACACAATGGTAATTAACATCTACTCTGGTAGCAGCTTATTTTTGCAATAATTATATATTCTGTTACACATACTTTTTGCATTATTATGTAATAGGAGCGTGCTGTTTTTGTTATTTAATAGAAATGTTCATTTTTTGGTGCATTTTAATTTTTAATTATGACTAACTGAATCAAAGATCAATCAAATGCTAACTTGTGGGATTCTGAGCTCACCGTGACTGCATAATGTGAAACCCTGTACTAGGATCCAGTCGACTGTATCCTCTCATTGTAATACTTGTGGTAAAACTTTAGTGTTGCTACAGCAGAAATGCATCAATTACTCATATACTGCTATTTCACAAATGCTTATTAACACTTACAGAGGATCAGTAAAGTGAATATTTATCTATGTGCAGTGTAGCATATTAAGAGACTTTAATATATTGGCAAAATTACTTGTGAATATGCAGGATCTACACATCTTATACTTAAATACGCAATATTAAGAGGAACATGCCTCACTGAAGCCACCTCTGACCATTCCAAAGTGACGTTATTATGTAGGCTACGGCGCAGAGATGAATAATCACGTTACTGATGCTTTGTAAGTGTTAATAAACCTTTGTTAAGGCTTTTTTACATAATAGTAAATGAGCAATAGGTGCATTTTTGCAGTATTTAAAGTGTTACCATACTTTTTTTAATAAGTTTACCTGAATTATAGTAATAAACCAACAGAAACATGTACTGTAAGAATTATCTAATTAAATTCAGTTTCACTTATTATAATTCTAACAAAACAAGTGGACCTATGGCAGAACAAGCTGAATTTTTCCATTTTGGCAACACATTCTTGTGGTTTTGCCATGAAAACATACAGCTTGACATTGAACACAGTGGGAATGTAACTTTCCTGAGTAGTGCTCATTTGTCGACATGCATTTCTCTTTTGTTCTCGGTCGTGCATTCTGTACTCTGGATTTTGTCTTACATGCCTATGTGATTTCATGTCTGCCTATTGCTCAATTGCTATTTCTTATGTGCTTTCTGTGATGCGCTTGATGCTTAGCAGATGTCACTGGTCTTCTTTTTCCTTCTTCCTATTATGAAGATCTTCATTACATTTGATGATCAACAAACACAATATTTATACTTGATTGTGAATTCTGAACACGTACATGCCATATCAATAGATCGGCTTGTGAGGACCATGCTTTCTATTACAATAAACTTTACTGCTGACCAGTAAAGAGGCCATCAGGTTCCTGCAGCCTAAAATTTAGTTGAATTTCCTTAGCATATCATGCCAGATTCAGGATTACTTCTTGCTTGTTCTCGATCTTCGTCAGTCAGTCTTTTGAGATGTGCTTGACATGCAGTCATTGCTCCATCATTGTCATTGTTGCATTCTGAATACCGCACTTGGCGCTCAGCAGGTGGCGCTGCTCTCTTTTCCTTTTCTTGTTCCTATTATGGTGTTCTTCATCAAGTCATTGACCTCAGCAATTTGCTTCACACTCATCAGATGTCACTTCTGTTCTTTTTCTTTCCACCATGTATCTTTTTGCTAATCGCGTTGTTGTAATAAATCCACGAGAAGAGGTCAGTTTGACAAGTTTGCCACACATTATTTTTTTTAAATATCAGTACGTATCAGGCTATACTGTTTCAGTCAAGGTCAAGATCATGGGTCCAGCCCCAGTAGTTTGCCAGTAATCTCATGTAGGATGGTCAGACCTTAGCATTTCATATATATATATCAAATGTATAAATGTATGTGTACTGAAGTGGCTAGGAACTGGGCTACCACCCTCAATGAGTTACTTAGTCTGCTGGTACTCAAACTGTACAAATTTAAAAATAGCCTCACCATGTGTTAATGATGTTTATATAAGCAAATATACCAGAAAATGAAACTATTGCACAATAAGCATGGTAACAAAACCTTAATACAGGAGATACATTTATTTATGGCTTCACTGGTCCAAAAGGTCATTACTCCCACAGAGGGCAAAATCTAATTTTTAAGTTTAATAACTCTCTCCATGTGTCATTTCAGTTTTAGTAGCATTTTTCCTAGTTTGCCAGGGCAGTTTCTCAATCTGGAGAGCTGTACAGAATTGATCATTTTTAATCCTCCCACTTCCACACAAAACCAATTTTAGTCCCACCCATTCCTGGATACTGAACTAAAATTACATCCCACATATAAAGTATTAAGGGCTGTCCCTTGGGACTACTACCAGAATATATCCCGCTAATTAAGTATTCTATAAATTCAGTAAACGTTTTCCAGAGACTGAGCGTGATGATTGAATAATCTGACAAATAAAATCCACATTTTTTAGATCACTTGTCACTTTATATGTTTCTTGCCAAAACAAAGCTCAGACATTGGTGCAAGCCTTAAACATAAACACAGAAAGCCAGCCCTATCCTCTACACATGTTCTAGGCCTCACCCTAAGCATCCTAACCCCAAATTCAAATGGCAAGCTTCCTGCCCACACGGGCTCAAAATTGGGGCTAAGTTCAAAGTTTTCAGAAAGGAGGAGAGATAAACTGTAACTCTCTGGTCCAGGACAAGCAAAAGCAGAGATCATTTATATTTGATTATTTAATTGAACCAATCAAATGGATTGCAACAAACAAAGCAGGAAAAACAATCAAGAGCGAAAGAAGTTTGGGTAAAAGTAAACTAAACCAAGAAAAAAGTATGAATTAGTGAAAGCCTTCCTAATTTAGTGTGTTCATAAGAAATACAATGGTTTACTTCGTTGGTAGAAGTACAGAAACAAGAATAGTTGTGACAGATATTTGAAACAATAAATATTATAAATGTTTAAATTCTAAATATTCTTGATTGTAAGAGAGATTTGTTATTTTTCACCCTTCATAGAAGGCTAGATCCCTAGCAAAGGATCAAAAATCACAAATAACTTCATAATCATAATCACTGACCTTCACAGCTTATGTTTGAAATTATTTTGTATCTTCTAGAAGTAGCAGGGCTAGGACTGCAGGTAAAGAATCAAAAATCAAAAATGTTATCATGATAAGAAACATCAAAGAACATGAAACAACACTCAACATGCCTATATTACTGATCCCCATTTTTTCAAATCTTTGACCCCTTGTATCCCATTAGGGGGTGAACCCCTGGAATCAGTTTGCTTTGGCAGTCACAACTTCAGGTTCTTCTGATCATTTATGCTGAACACACTTGTTGGTTCATTGTTTGTCATAAGGATGTAATTTCTACAGAAAATATGATCCAAAAAATGGTCTACAAATGGCAGGTTTTTGGGGCTAGAGAACCAAAAGTAAAGGGGAACCCCAAATAGATGAACATCTTCCATAACTAGACATCAACACAAGTCAAATGAAATGTGAGGATTTTTTCATACTGGTAAAAAAAAACTTTAGTAATTTGAAAGCGTCCATAAGTAATTCTTACAAACACAATAATGGAAAAGGGAAATAAAATCTAAACTAAACTGCACTCTCGACACTGTTTAATGAAAAATAATTGTCATGTCTAGTTTTCCTTTTGTTAATTTAATGACTATAAAATCACCAATCTGTTTTATGGTTGTTTTTGTTCGTTTTGAATTATTTTTCATGTGTTGTAACAAGCTATTTTCTTTCATTGAGGTGTGAGTGCATGTCATTCATGAATAATGTGGTTTTGGAAACAAAGATTATTATTTTTACATTTGTCTCTTTCATTATGCAATATTTATCAGGGTTTAATTTTTTAGAACATCATATCACGAGAAAATATTGTGTCTGGTAGCGCATCGACCTTTACCAAAGTGACCTTTCCCAGAATCCCTGGGAGTATGCGACGTGTGACATCATTCAGCACGCAGGCATAAAGACTGGTATTTTCTGCTTCACAGTACGGGATATTAGGATTCAATGTGCATTGCATTATTTTGATTTGTTTATTCTTGTGTATGAGTTCATATTTTTCTCATAACGTTTGAATGTAGGTTTTAGTTTGCCATTTTAAACTTGATGACTGGTTAGCTATCTTTTCTGATTTTGACTCTTGACTCTTTTCTTGACCATCTTTTTCATTCAGATCTTTTACTGTCTCGTCCCGAGTCAATACAGCATGTTGTTATGCTATTTCCGTTAGATGTGTTTATTATTTGGTTATTATCTTTATTAAACATTATATGTGTTTTTGGGTTGAACCCTAAGTGGCAGGTCCACTTTGACAGAACTGCTGTTGGCGCCTCCTTCTTGCTTGATATTCTAAGTCAGAAGTGAGACCCAGCAGTGGAGCACTGAGTTTATATTTGGAGTTTAAAAGTGAGTTGATAATTCTGTTTTTTGTGGATTTGTTTGTGCTCGTGTTTATTGGATTCTTATTATGGATAGTGTATTGCCCTTTTAGAGAACTCCTTTTTCCTTTATTTTTCTTCCCTTTTGCCATGTTTTCTACTTTTGTTTGAAAGTCCTTCCTTTATAAAGATTCTTTGTTTCGAACTCTCAGCGTCTGGATTTTATAGTTTTTCTCTCCCTTTTAAGGATATGTCTTACTGATGGGGATCAGTAATATAGGCATTTTGAGTGTTGTTTGGTGCTCTTTTGATAATATTTTTGATATTTGATTCCTTACCGGCAGTCCTAGCCCTGCCAGAGCTACTTCTAGAAGGTAAAAATGACAACTTTCAAACATAAGTATGTGAAGGGCAGTGATTACAATTATGAAGTTATTTGTGATTTTTGATCCTTTGCTAGGGATCTAGCCTTCTATGGAGGGTGAAAAATGACAAATGTCTCTTACAATTGAGACTATTTAGAATATAAACATTTAAAATTTATTTTTGAACATTTAAAACCAGCTCTGAATTTTGTGCCCATGTAGGCCGAAGCCTGCAGTTAGATGTTGGAGAGCTGGCTGACTTGGGATTAACCTGTTCTGGGAAGACCAATGAAAGCCCTGGCTGGCTTTGTGGAGGCCTCCCACCCCAGGTTTGCCATATTGCTGTCTACAGATCACAACACTGCCAATCCCCAGTTTCACCCTGATCTATGTATTCATGACATAAGTGTTCTCAAAGGCAACTACATTGATACACACAGCCTAAAAGTGTGAATTGGGGTTGAAAAGGCAGCCAGCAGTCATACCACCTTTATGTCAGAACTGGTAATCCACCTGAAAATAAGCATGTTTGGGTCTGGCCAGTACTTGGATGGGAGACCAACCAGAAAAGCCTGGTTACAACTTGAAGAGCATTGGAGAGGCCATCATGGGACACTTACCCTGTAGTCTATGTGTGGATCCCAATGCCCTAGTGCATTGATGGGGACAATGAGCTATAAAAATGGTGCTGTCCTACAAATTAGAGGTAAAACCAAGGTCCTGACTTTCTGTGGTCATGTTCTCTGGACATCTTTTAAAAAGAGTAGGACATTAATAAGGTCCTGGCTAAATTGTCCAGCACAGCCTTGTCATTTCTGATCCCCTAACTATTCCTTGTTCTCTGATTGGCTAACTATCTCTCTCACACCACAGAGCTGCACAGAACTCCAACCCCCATGAAGCCCTGGGGGAGTCTGAGGCACCGCTGCAACCCAGGGAGGCTGCCGTCTACCATCTAGGGGGTGATATTGGACTTCCCACCCTTGTCCCCCTAGCAGATGTGGTGAATGGCCGTCCTGGCCAGGCATGGGCCCCGTCCATCCGTCACATAATAATAATACATTTTATTTAATAGGCGCCTTTCTTAACATTCAAGGTCACCTTACAATGAAATTAAACAACATTAATAAAATATAAAAACAAAGAGGGTGATAAAATCAAATAGCAATAAGGTACAGAGGTGGTAGCAAACAAGATAACAGGCAGTAACAGTGCTAAATTCATAATTGGTATGTCAGTTTGAAAAGATAAGTGCAGTTTTAAATTGTGTTAGTGAGTCTAGTTGACGGATATGAGAGGGAAGAGAATTCCAGAGTTGAGGAGCACTATGAGAGACGCTCGAGCTCCCAGAGAACTGAGTTTGATGTGTGGTGCAGAAAGAAGAGCTGCAGATAAGGATCTGAGGGAGTGCAAGTCTGAAGGAGATCAGTGAGGCAGGGAGGAACGAGACTGTGGAGAGCTTTAAATGTTAAGAGCAGTATTTTATATTCAGTAGTAAACAGGGAGCCAGTGAAGTTGAGAGTGAATAGGTGTAATATGTTCATTAGATTTGGAACAAGTTATTATACTAGCAGCAGAATAAGCTGTAAGCGATGGGTAAGTTTTTGAGGGATGCCAGATAGAATAGCATTACAGTAATCTATACGTGAGGTGACTCGGCATTAACCAATACTTCAGTACTGTGTTGCGTAAGAACAGGACGAAGTCTAGAAAATATTTTGGAGATAGAAGAAGGCAGTCCGAGAAATATTACTTATATGAGAAGAAAAAGAGATTACTGTCTAGAATGACGCCCAGGCTCTTAACCTGAGAAGAGATGTCTGTGTTAATATTGTTAATTAAAATAGAGGAATGATTAACCTTAGCGAGTGTAGATTTAGAACCAATGAGGAGCACCTTAGTTTTATTGCTATTTAATTGGAGGAAGTTGTGGGTCATCCATGACTTTATGTCTTGGAGACATGCCATAAGAGTATCTGAAGAGAAAACAGAAGTGGATTTAGTGGATAGATGTGTCATCAGCGTAACAACGAAATTTAATACCATGACGCCGAAAGATATTACCTATTGGAAAAATATAAAAGAGAAAAAGAAGCAGCCCCAAAACAGAACCCTGAGGAACTCCCTGAGTGACGACTGCATTCTCATATTTAAAGCCTTTTACTTGAACAAACTGCATCCTATCAGTGAGGCAGGAAGAAAACCATTGGAGGACAAGGTCGCAGACTCCAAAACTAGCGAGTCGTTTCAAAAGTATCTGATGAGATATGGTGTCAAATGCAGAGCTGAGATCCAGAAGCACAAGAATTGTATAAAAGTCCTATGTCAGCTGCCTGGAGAAGATCATGTCACACGACACAGGAGTGTAAATATTAACACAGTAAAGATGCGGACTACAGTAGAACTCAGTCAGAATGACGCTGCTCACATTCAGATTTTTCCAGATCTATAACTACTTCAGTAGTTTTTGAGAATGTAGCAAACTTCGTATTTTGCAAGTAGTAGCTGGAAAGTCATAACCCACACAGTGTTAAATATTTAATGACCTTCCAATAATGACTTCTGTGATCTCACAACTGCTTTTTAGCTAACAGATTTCTGTCTGATATTTTCTGACATGTTTGAAACTGTTTGGCGGAGAGAGAAATGCAGTGATGAAACCCCAGACTGCCAGCTGCCGGTAGAGCTAGCACAGCATAAAGAGGTCACCAGAAGAGCGAACAACTAGGACAAAAGCAGAGCACAAACATTCATGCATTTGTGAACTTGCTAAATCTAATTCGGTATTGTTGGACACCTCAGAGCCTTTTCTAGCAGCACTGGGTGCAAAATGGGAAAGTAAACTGGGCAGAGCAGCCCTCCATCTCAGGGCAAATCCCCATAAAAAAGAAAGTGAATTGAACTGTGGCAGAAACCTTGTAATCGCTATATCTAAGCTTTTGAGTATCGTAGGACAGTATTGGAGAGAACAATCTGCAATTTGTGGGAAACATCTAAGCACCATAAGGATGGAGGTCATAATAAATATGTAAGAGAAAATTCATATTGATGTAGCTTTCTAAAGTCTGCGATTAGCTCTGTGTTTTGCTCACATTAGGAAAGAATTTTTTGTCCTAGCAGCTTTGTGACAGAATACAAATCTTATCTCTGCCTCATCATTGTTGGTGTGTGACGGTAGTGTCAGTCAACGTGCAAGTCAATCTTTAAAGCACAACTTCAAGACGACATTCATTATGATATCTCCTGTACATACAACTGTAAAGAGAAGAGCATAGTGGGGAAGAATAATGAATATGCCATTGATAAAATGATTATACTGTCCTTTTTATAGCTGATAAACTATAATCTATCGTTATATAAAACTGGAAAATGCTGTGTATGACACTGCTAAACACAGGCACCTAGCATCTGTAAGTTAGAATTACCAGTAAATAAAGCTTTATGGTTTCTGACTGTCTAATTCAACTCACCAATACAGTGGATTTTCAAGAGAAATGCAAATTTTCTCTGCTTGGTGCCAGACTGTGCTGTTCAGATGATTTTTTCCGGCTTTATGCACAGCTATTCAAGTGAGTGATAAAATCTGACAAGTTAGGCATTATCAACTTATATCATATTGTCCAGGGACATAATGATGTCCAGTGGCATTGAGAGTTATTGTACTCCCCACCCTCTAGACACTTATTGGGGTTTATAAACGATCACGCACACTCATGATGTATTGCTTTGCTGTGGTTAAAATGAATTATTTTCTCCAGCATCCATTCACAACATATAGATCCACACGTGCTTATTTTAGAATAACATTTTTCATTGTGCAATTATTTCCAATGTGTTCAAGTTATTAGTGAAACATAATCCATAAAAAAACATATTTTTAGAAGTGGGTCAAAAACTGGGAAGCAAATATGCTTTGGATCTCCAAATCACACAGTGAGAGAGGATTTGCAATTTCAACGTGTACAAGTATTTTAAAACTAGTGCATGGAGACAACTGTGCTGGTGTATTATAGCAATATAATGTGATAACCCTTGAGGCATTAGTCAAATCATTCCATTTCCATCCATCCATCCATTGTCCAACCCGCTATATCCTAACTACAGGGTCACAGGGGTCTGCTGGAGCCAATCCCAGCCAACACAGGGTGCAAGGCAGGAAACAAACCCCGGGCAGGGCGCGCACACACACACACACACACACACACACACACACACACACACACACCAAGCACAGACTAGGGACAATTTAGAATCACCAGTGCACCTAACCTGCATGTCTTTACACTGTGGGAGGAAACCGGAGCACCGGGTGGAAACCCACGCAGACACCTGGAGAACATGCAAACTCCACGCAGGGAGGACCCGGGAAGTGAACCCAGGTCTCCTTACTGCGAGGTCTCCTTACTGTGCCACCCTCATCCCATTTCAGCATGTATAATATAACATAATATAACATAACATAATATGTGTGACCAGTGGACAGACCACAAAGGTGCAAGGAAAATAGTTGGTGCAGCAGCTGGGCTTTCCTGTTTAATTATAGGTGTCGAGCCAAAGAAATAAATAAAAACAAGGCAGTTTTAGTGCTCCGAACACAAGTAACAAGTGTAGAAATGGCTAGCAAACAAAGGTTACCACAGTAAGCAAAAGCTTCAGTCAGTGGGAGCTCCGTCCTCTTTGTTGGTTGGTTTGAAATGAACTGCCATCTTTTGGGATTTGGCTGTCTTTAATGCATCCCGACCAGAAGGGGAGGAGCCTGTTTGGAGATGAAGGTGGGGCTAGTAGTCTTCATGGGGCTGACTCTCAAAACTGTAGATAAGAAGCAAGACAGTGTTAGTAACAGCGCTACTCTCATCCTGAAGGGGTGCTGCTTACCTAGATAGAGCCACAAAGGTGATCCTCAGGCACACATGGGTGAAATATAATATAATATAATCCTCTTTAATAAAATCCCTTTGTGTGTCCAGGTGTCCGTGTGTGTGTGTCTTCTGGTGAAGAGCGCATGCGCGGGGCTTCTGGTGAAGTGCGCATGCGCGGGGCACGGTGCGATGCACGATATTATTGTCAGAGAAAGAGGCATTTACGGAAATACAAACCAGTATTACTGCAAGAGGAAATTAAAGGTACACAATACAGTGACGCATATTACAGCTACATACAAGCCAGTATTACTGTCAGAGGAGATTAAAGGCATATTACTGACGCGCATGCCTGTATTACCGGCAGAGAAAATTAAAGGTATATTACGGACGTACAAGCCAGCGGACGTACAAAACAGTATTACCCATCCATCCATATTCCAACCCGCTGAATCCGAACACAGGGTCACGGGGGTCTGCTGGAGCCAATCCCAGCCAACACAGGGCACAAGGCAGGGAACCAATCCTGGGCAGGGTGCCAACCCACCGCAGCACTTGCTTCTTAACATTGAAAATCAGTTTTGGTTGCAATGGGCTGTAGTTACTTTTCACCATAACCCGTATTAACAATTAGGATGGTTTTGTTCATTTCTGGCAGCAGTACCCAAATTGCCCTTGTAACAGACTATCAGCTACTGTACATAGTCATAGCACTAATAATAGTAAACATTAAATAAAAATGTCATTTTCTATAGGAGACATATCTACATTAGACCTGTCTGTTATGTCATGTCATTTTCTAACCTGCTTAATCCAAGATTAATTAATTAATTAATAAAGACAGTTTGACATCTGTGGCGGAGTGACGGGTGCTGAGCAGGCTCCTGTCAATCATGGAGAATCCACTGCATCCACTAAACAGTGTCATCTCCAGACAGAGGAGCAGCTTCAGCGACAGACTGATGTCCTGCTCCACTGACAGACTGAGGAGATCGTTCCTCCCCCAAACTATGCGACTCTTCAATTCCATTTGGGGGGGGTAAACATTAACATTATTCAAAGTTATTGTCTGATTTTACCTGCATTTTTATTACTCTTTAATTTAATATTGTTTTTTGTATCAGTATGCTGCTGCTGGAGTATGTGAATTTCCCCTTCGAATTAATAAAGTATCTATCTATCTATCTATCTATCTATCTATCTATCTATCTATCTATCTATCTATCTATCTATCTATCTATCTATCTATCTATCTATCTATCTATCTATCTATCTAATCCAGACCAGTATCACGGGGGGGTTAGCATAGGGTGCAAGGAAAGAACAAACTGTAGACAGGCTCCGGTCCATCACAGGGTGAACACACACACTCACGCCATATACACACCAAACACACATCAGGGCTAATTAACGTTGCCAATTCACCTAACATGCTTGTCTTTGGATAGTGGGAGGAAACACACACGGACACTGGGAGAACACACAAACTCCATGCAGGAAAGACCCACGACGCAAACTGTGGTCTCCTTACTGCGAGGCAGCAGCGCTATCACCATGCTGCCCCCTGTCTGTATTTACAGATATGAATAGAAAGATATTTTACCATAAAATCATTTTTTTTTTTTGTGCCGCGGTGCCATTTCAGTTGGCACTGGGTGGTACCAGGGTGCCAGCAGTCAAAGAGAAATGCAACAGTACTACTTAATTTTCCTCGGATAACAGCCACTCTAAATATATATGGTTCGTACATAGCAAGAAAAAGCTGAAGCTGAAAATAATACAAGGCCGTTTTTTACCTCAAATTATCATTTACATTTCATCTGAAGGAAAATGGAATAAGTTATCTAAATCCAGTTTATAGTAAATGCAAGAAGAGCCTGGAATACCTAAAGTTGTAATTCACTCACGTTATCCCCAAACACAGCATATGTGATCTTTGGTGCAATGCATCCTGCTTAGGTTTAATCCACCAAAGATTTGCATTTATATTGTAAAACAACAATATTTTAAAAATAGATGGACATTCTGTACATATCAGATGAAGAAGTCTGCTAAAACAACAGAAAGATACAAAATAAAACTTTAGGGTTGTATTTGTTTGGTCATTTAATCTACCTGGTGTGACGAATGGCCAGGGCCATTACCTGGCCGGGAAGGACCAAGGGAGAGACTGTATTTAGGACATTATCTCCCCAGAGACATTAGAGGGTAGCCTCCCTGGGTTACTACAGCACCACGGATCCCCGCAGAGCATGCTGGGAGTTGTAGTTTAGAGCAGCCCTGTTGAGCTCCGTGGGTGCCCCCAGGTGGTGCTGTAGGTGCAGCAGGTTCCTTGGAAGAACCACTTCTGCCACACCGGAAGTGCAGCTGGAAGAAGGTCGAGAGACACCGGTAGCACTTCCGGGTGCACAATAAAAGGAGCCGCCTCGCCACCAATCGGGGAGCCAGAGTCAGGTGGTGGAGGACAAAGCTTGTGCGAGGAGGAGTGGAGAATTGAGAGATTGAGAGAGTGAGACAAGGAGTGTGATATATTTGGTGCTTTGTACTGTGCTGTAAAGTGGAGAGCAACAGAAAACGCTTTCCCACTGAAGAATAAAAGTTTGTTGTGTTGAACTCATGTCTCATTCTGTCTGTGTCGGGGTTTTGGGAAGGCGTACATGGACCACACTTATAATAATATGTGATCATATTTAATAATTACCTTTGTTAGTGGATACTTTACCTGAGCAAAAACTATACATAGCTTCTTTAGTTATGAATTATTCCAAGTTAAAGATATTCAAAAGTGCCATCTTATAAAACATGAAAACACTGAAATAGAAATATGAAATTGGCATGCTGGCTATAAACACCACTGTTACAGAACTTGTTTTTCTACAACATGAAAAAGAATAAGACATTTTCTTAAAAGCAACAATTTCTGTATTTCTGGCACACAGTCATTTACTTAAATCATCTGTCTTTATATTGACCGTAGCCCATCTGCCTCAAAAGTCTCAGAGGAAATGGGGTTATGAAAGTTTCATATTTTCCATGTTAATATTGCAAGTTTAAATGTGTTTTGAATATCAGTATGTACTGTAGCTGTTTCTCTAAATGAAAAATTGGAAACAAATACATCTGACTTTTATATTAGCCTATTGATTAAAAGAGCGCTACATTAAAACATCGTTAGCTTTATAATTTTATTCATCCATTATTCAGTTCAGTGTCGGGTTTATTGGGATGTGCAATGGCAGCCCATGGAGACACTGGGTGAATGTTCTGACCTCACCCAGGCATTGCAAAGTCCAGAGTCCTGAACTATGGCTGACCTTGGTGGTGCCGCACTAATATACAGCATGTGTGTGTGTGCAGACTGTATATACTCACTGAACAAATTCGTACACACACTACAGTGCATTCCAGAACCCCCCACGAAAGGTGAAAATCCGCGAAGTAAAAACCATATGTTTATATGGTTATTTTTATATTGTCATGCTTGGGTCAAAGATTTGCACAGAAACACAGGAGGTTGTAGAGAGATAGGAACGTTATTCAAACACTACAAACAAACATTTGTCTCTTTTTCAAAAGTTTAAACTGTGCTCCATGACAAGACAGAGATAACAGTTCCATCTCACAATTAAAAGAATGCAAACATATCTTCCTCTTCAAAGGAGTGCGCGTCAGGAGCAGATAATATCAGAGAGAGAAAAGCAAACAATCAAAAATCAATAGGGCTGTTTGGGCTTTTAAGTGTGCGAAGCACCGTGCGGGAAGCATATCGCTTGACAAATCAACCGCAAGTAAGCCCAGCAAGGAAAGGAGCAATGTGAAGGTAGTCTTTCATTATTTTTTAGACGAGTGTCCGTATCCTCTAGGGGTGCGAACAGCCCCCCTGCTCACACCCCCTCCGTCAGGAACAGAGAATGTCAGAGCAAGAGAGAGAGAGAGAAAATCAAACAATCAAAAATCAATAGGTGCTGTTCGAGCTTTTAAGTATGCGAAGCACTGTGCGGGAAGCATATCGCGCAACAAAGTAGCCACAAGTAAGCCCAGCAAGGAAGGGAGCAATATGAAGACAGTCTTTCAGCGTTTTTTGAGGAGCGTCCGTATCTTCTAGGGGTGAGAACAGCCCCCCTGCTCACAATATATTTAAAGAGTTTTATTTAATACGTAATATGTGCTCTAACTGGGTAGCTTCACAGCCATCTGCCAATAGCATCCCTTGTATGAAATGAACTGGGCAAACCAACTGAGGAAGCATGTACCAGAAATTAAAAGACCCATTGTCCACTGAAACCCACGAACCAGCGAAAAATCTGCAATATATTTAAATATGCTTACATATAAAATCTGCGATAGAGTGAAGCCGCGAAAGTTAAAGCAAGATATAGCAAGGTATTACTGTATACTAATACCAGGTATGGCCATCTTTTGATCCTAAAACAGCCTCAGTTATTCATGGCATGCAATTCACAAGATGTCGGAAACTTCCTTTGAGATGCTGCACCATGTTGACATGATTTGTTAGCTATATACTCAGGCTGCGAATCTCCCATTCTACCGCATCACAAAGGTGTTCTATCGGATTCGTAGCCAATAACGGGAAATTTTTTTTAATTTAATTTTTTTGAAAATATTGCGCCCCTTCCCCCACCACACCACATCACATATAATTACAATATATACAGTGGACCCTTGACTTACGAACTCAATTCGTTCGCGAGGGCTGGTTGTAACTCAAGTTGGTTGTAAGTCAAGGCTATTTTTCCCATAAGAAATAATGAAAATATCCATAATGCTTTCCGAACCTCCCACAGCAACACTTACTCAATCTTTTTATAATAAAAAAGAGTTGTATAATGTGCATAATTTACCAAAAACACCAATAATTTTTCTAATGTACTAACCAAAAAATTATAAAAAGTGCCTAGCCTACCAGAAACAACAATTTCATACTGTACTCACCATTTAAGTTGACATCTTTGGCTTGCAGGAAGGGAGAAGGAGGAGAATGAAATGGAAGGTGGTTATCTTTCCTTTGTAAAATTATCGAGATGGTGGATTTCAACATGTTGTACGTATTAGCCAGATCCGTCACTTGAACGCCACTCTCATATTTGTGCAATTTCCTTGTTTGTTTCTTAACTTTGTTACCTTCTCTTTGTTCCTTAGCTTCTTTTCTAGCTTTTTTGGGGCCATTTTGATAGCAATTATAGAAATAAATTATATAAATCACTGCACTGACCGAAATTACGTCCACAAACACACGTATCTGGGCTCCGACTGATGCTTACGAACGCTCTCTGCTGTTTGTTTACAATCATACAAGCGGATACATGTGACCGCATTCAGGTTGTAACTCAAGGCGTTGGTCGTAATTCAAAACAAAAATTTTGGTTATAAACCAAGTTGTTTGCATGTCAGGCCGGTCGTATATCGAGGATCGACTGTACTCAAAAAAATCAATCATAAAATCAAACCCCGAATTATACGCCGTTTAAAAATGCGACACCTAAATTTTTTTTTTACATACAATACAATACAATACAATTTATTTTTGTATAGCCCAAAATCACACAAGAAGTGCTGCAATGGGCTTTAACAGGCCCTGCCTCTTGACAGCCCCCCAGCCTTGACTCTCTAAGAAGACAAGGAAATACTCCCAAAATAAACCCTTGTAGGGGAAAAATGGAAGAAACCTTGGGAAAGGCAGTTCAAAGAGAGACCCCTTTCCAGGTAGGTTGGGCGTGCAGTGGGTGTCAAAAGAAGAGGGTCAATACAATACAATACAATACACAGAACAAATCTCCAATACAGTATAGAAATAAAAATTTTAGAAGTATGGAACAGAATTTAACAGTAGATGATATCACATAATAAGATTTGGATTTGTTTAGGGTCCTGGAGACCTCATCCATCAAGTTGCCTCCCCCATTTGGCCATTCCACGGCTGAAACAGTGCTGGGCCAGCTAATCCGATGAAAGAATCCCTCTTTCTCACGATTCCTGCGATCTTCCATCAGGGATGACTTTACCTTAGGCAGGCAAAACAACTTGGCAGGTGGGCTGTGGCACCAAGTGCCACATTTGAGCACCAAGAAGAGAAACATAATAGGTGAGGGTTAGTATCCAATTATAACTATCATGTCACTTATGTTTTAGTGATAATGACTAACAACAGAGATGCAGTCTGTACAGTTAATCAGCAGCTCTAGTCAGGATATGCTAAACTGAAGTAGTGAGTCTTCAGCCGGGATTTGAAAGCTGAGACCGAAGTGGCATCTCTTATAGTAGCAGGCATACCATTCCACAGTTTAGGGGCCCTGTAACTAAAAGCTCGACCTCCCATTGTTATTTTATTACTCCTTGGAATCATAAGCAGACCGGCATCTTGAGATCTTAATGTGCACTCTGGTTTGTAAGTCATGATAAGTTCAGACAAGTAAGCCGGAGTCTTCTTGCCTCCTCCAATCTAACATCAGTTTCTCAGACACATTGAATTTTGTTGTAGCAGTACAGTTACCAATTACTTTCGCCACTTCAACGTTATTTAATTTAAAACCAGCTTCATATTTTCTTCTGATTGAACACTCCATCATAGATGAGGGATGCTCTTATAATAAAGGTCTATGAGGGTGTGAGATACAAAAAACACAAAACAATGCAAAAGTCGCTTTGGAATAGTTTGGGTATTACCATGTGGTCATGTAGGCACAATACATAGAAAAGAAAAGGCAGTGTGCACCGTGGTTACTCTCTCAGGTGAGCGTTAGCATATCATAATCTCTTGGACCAGTAGCGTGAGTTTTCCGCATTCGACTTATATGACCAACATTATAAAATACCGGAAATTATACGGTAAAATCAAGTTCTGACTCATTGGCGGAAGAATTTATCTGTGAGTATATACGGTATATGTGGGGAATTTTGATGTATACAATCTGTATTTATTGATGGATTTTGATGAAACTTGTTCTAAACACGGACCTTTGAAGCTAGTTAGATTTTGATTAAGCCTGATAGGGCGCAAAGCATTCAACCATTACACAAGGCCGAATTTTGTTCTGTTCTCTTTATTTTTTTTATATATTGCATTAACTTTATCAAAAGTATTGCAATTTGATTATGTAAATAAGTAAAATTCCAAAATAATAATGTTTTTGTGTTCTTTGCGAATACAAACATTTGTTTTATCCATTTTGATTGAAGAAGTGCGCTTATTTTCCCTTTTAGCACCAGGCGTCATTTTGCCATGCTACAGCTCTGCTGCCAATGAACATCTCTCTCTATATATAAAATCCAACGTCTGTCTGTCTGTATGTCTATCCGCTTTTCACAAGAGAACTACTTAACGGATTAAGATTGGGTTTTTTTTTCTATAATTTGCTTGTACATTCCAATTGATTTTGCGGCTTCTCTCATCGTGCACTTGCAGGAGTGATGTATTTGCGCTAATCTGAGAGAGAGGCTGCGGGCCGAGGAGAACAGGACCTCAGGAGAGGGGAGCCGGACAGAGCCATCCTCACTCATGCGCCAGCTTCTGTTTGAATCGCTCTATATTTGGCCACGTTTTTGGAGCGGACTTTGCCTCCGTTTAGCTAGTGATACCTGTTTGTTTATTGATTTTTAAAGTCTGTCCTGTTTCACTACTACGCGGGCCGAGCCACGGGGGACAGTTAGTAATGAATAAAGGGAACTCTTGAGGTAGATATCCTGTTGTGTTTCTTGAGACCTCCTTTGAGGTGCTGCACTTTTCTGTCAGATAATTCAGATTGGCCACGTGACCCCATACTTGAAGGTGAACTGAAGTGGTCTTGTCTGAATTCAGTAAATATGCACTGAGTATTGTTCTTTATTGCTAAAAGTGAGGTAGTTTAACTCAAGCACCATTTTAATCTCTGTTTACCACTCTTGCTTTTGTAGAGTGCGTTGAGGGTGTCATTTTGCTCAATTACATCATGCATTCAGGAGCTGACTGACAGATATGAAGCACTACCAACAATCAATCAGGGGGTGCTAAGCATTTATATGACAGACATTTACTTAACATTAGCGTTTTGTTTTTACGCATATTACATTAATTAATCTTTTGGGAGATGACAGCAAGTTGATCATTGATCTCCCTTGATGTACATTCCTTCCCTCGAGATGCCCATTCAGTAAGCAGCACTGCCCAGAATAATGAAGAGAGCGAACAGTGGCAAAAAAGAATGCCCTTTGTTTCTAATGAAGTCTTTGCATATATTTTTGAAAATGCTACTAAACACATAAAGTAGTTTTCAAAAAAAAAAAAAATTTAAATATCGAATTAGAACTGAAATAACAAAGAAGAATTGAGCAGCTAACAAATCTATTGCATAACATGTCAGAGTAAAGAAATGACTCTCGCTGGTGAAGAAAGAACAATACCGTGTAGCATCTGACAATTCACAGAGTTCAAAAGATCAAAACTCCAGCGGCATTAGGCTAGATTGGAGATGCTTGCGAACAGATGAGATAAGGAGATTGGGGAAGAGATGCCAAGTCGTACTTCCCTCACAGCTGACTGCCATACATCAAAGTCCATCTTGCTTCTGATGCTTAACAAATGACATGCTGGAGAATGAATTGAGCCTCATGTGGGCTGACTGGAGATGCACAATAATTTTCTAGCTTTGTAAATCAAATATGTCTATACATTCTAATGACATTTAATGCAGGACAAAACACAGCTTCACATGAAGGTGATGGGATTAGTTAAGAAAATGAATGAATTGTAAGGGTCTGGTATTAAGTTCGCATTCCTTGTACTGTGTCGCATGCAGCCATGAACAGAATCTGTGTGTTTCCTTATTTATAGTATACTGTAAGGTTTCTAAACTCTTTTGAGGCTCCCTCCAATGGGATGACATGCCGAAGAGCATCCCAAAGTGCAATTGCCGCATCTATGGAAGATAGCCCGGCAACCGCGGGCTTCCACCGCGATAACAAATCAGAAAAGATTGTGGTCATGTTATGAGTACCTGCTATCAATGGGTGATGCAAGGAACATTATAACTGCAGGGAACAGAATTACTTGGCCATTGACCTGACAACGACCCTGCCTGACTGCCGTGTCTGTGTATAGGAGATTGGTAGATCCTGCTACAATAAATAACCCTGCTGTTCCTGGTTCAAGCGGAATAAACTTGGTTTTCCTCGTGTTTTGTAATGCAAGACAGTGACTCACACGTCACAATACCAAAATTGTTTTATTGTGGGAAGACTCTTAAAGCATAAATCCTATTTTCAAATTCATGGATTCTTTTAATGTCGACCCACAGTAGAAAGTTTAATTCACTATTGCGACTTTAGTTTACCCATTCTGACAATTACCTGCCTTTAAGGATATAGTGTTCAGGTCACAGTTTCAATGCACTTACACCCTGGACTGCGGTCCCTTATTATACTATCAGTAGTTTCTTCAGACCTGACCCAGGTATAACTGTAGCTGTAGCCTTCTAGTCAGAGATATCTGTCTTTTCCCTGATTGACAGCAGAAAAAGTAACTTGGTTCTCAGCCCTCGCCGTAAAAATAGAGCAAATATGCACTGAAGAAAAAGGCTTTAATTTTTAGGCAAAATAAATTGTGAAGACCATATAACCTGGTACTGCCAGATGTTTAGTCATTTCCAGCAGCTCATTTTTTTCATTGCTTGAAGTGTCAGCAGAAAGTGGATGTAGAGGTGTAGAGGTGTAGTGCACTCCTACAAGTATTTGGGGGTCCACATCAATGTCAGGTTGGGCTGGTCTCATTACACAGAGGAACTATATAAGAAAGTGCAGAGCAGGTTAGGGTTAGGGTTTCCTTAGGAGACTGCTTTTTTTCAATGTGGGTAGTGACATCCTTCACAGTTTTTGCAAAAAAAAAAAAAAAAGAACAGCAATATAAAAGGGCGGAGTGGCGGCTCTGAGGCTAAGGATCTGCGCTGGTATCTGGAAGGTTGCTGGTTCAAATTCTTGTTACAGCCAAAGGAGATTCTACTCTGCTGAGCCCTTGCCGTTAACCTGCAATTGCTCCAGGGGCACTGTACAATGGCTTGACCCTGCGCTCTGACCCCAAGGGGTATGTGAAAAAAAAAATCCTAATACAAGAAATTGTATATGGTGAAATAAAGAACAAAACAAAAAAAAACTCTGTGATGGACAGTGTGATTTTTTACACTGTGGTCTTCTAAGGTGGTAACATCACTTTAACAGAGGCCCACTGCATCAACAAGCTAATTAAAAAGGGCATATATATATATATATATATATATATATATATATATATATATATATATAAATTTTAATTAGTATCTAAAACCTGTTAAATGTGCAACATGAGTTAGAGGTGAATTGTCAGATTGACTAGTTTATGGCTTTACATGAAGAAGAAGGACATCTTTGATGTAGTTTATTTAAAATAACTGTCTTCTTTTTTCTGCCGTGAGGAACTTTATTCCAGCACATATAGTTCTAATACTGCCCACAGTGGATATCATTTGGCAGACACCAGATATGTTTGTTCATTTTTGATGAACAAAATCCCAAGATTAGTTTAGTTAAGAATTCATGATGAGGGAGACTCAACAGCCCAGATGGCACTAGAATGGTACTGTTTTTCCAAATTACAAAATTGTGAAATGCAGATAAAATTCAGAGTGCTCGGTATTTAAATCTTATAACTGAAAGTATGTAAGCCTAGAAATATTTAGTAGACAGGATTCTTTAATGTTTCGCAGAAGTACTAAAGAGTAAAGGAGATCCACAACTACATTTTAAGTGGCACATTAATTGTCTTCATTAAAGGTTTCTTCAGCCTATGGTGATGTGGGCTGCTAGTTAATGGGAATGAATAAACTGTTGTCGTAAATGACAAGTGATTTAGGTCAAAGCTTTATCTTATATTTATATAAAAAATGGGGAATTGTAAAATCTATATGGATTTAAGATTACAAGTTTGCATTCTGTAAAGCCTTACACTGCAAAAAAACTGCATACATAAATATTAGACAAAAAAAACTTGAAATGGGAGATGTTTTCCTTTTATCTGCCAACAGGGTAAGCAAAATTTACTTGACAAGATGTATTAAACTAAGATAAAAAATCATAAATATTAATTTTTTGATAAGTCAATAATTCTTACAATAAGGAAAACAAGATTTAATGTCATAATAAAAATACTTTTCACTTGCTTAGATGTCATTTTTTGTGGTGTAGATCCTCAATGAAAGTCATGCAGTAGTAAATTTTAAATTCTCTGCAAAGGGTGGGCTTAAATTGGTCATGAGTGGGCCAGATGTTATTTGTGGTAATGTTAAATGTGCATTCATTTTAAGAAACATAATTTTAGAAGTTAAGTCATACCGCATTTTTTTTATTATTGTTATTTTTGCTTGTCTAATTTGAGTGTTTTTTTTTAACACTAATTTAAATCCACTTACAAATGATGAAGATTGCTGACTGCTTACCTTTCGATGATATGTACGAGATGCCAGCCCACTGCAAGCCACAAATGCCCAAATCGTATCGGTTATAATTTTGAACAGTAAGCAGAAAACAGACTGACTGCTGTGTCCGTTAGCTATTATGTCCTTCCGTGTAGTTTGTGTATTTGCAAAGTGCCGCCCTGTGAGTTTTACACGACTCATACTAGACAGATAGAACTTTAGAAACCTTTGAATGTTTTGAACATGGCAGCCTGCTGTAATGTCAGATGCTTTGAGTGGATGTGATTGGTAAATTTTAAAGTCAATCCTATGTGACAGACGGGGTCTGCCACTGAGTCCCAAAGAACTGGATGCAACCAACACAAAGACGTTCACGGGTTTTATTTTGCTAATACATCACAAAGGTTTCTTGACAGGTTGTACAAATACAGTTCCACACAAATGCTTCTTACTTCCTTCTCTTTTCTCCTCTCTCCATCTATCTCCCTCACGTGAGTGTTGCTCTCCTTCCTTCCTCCCGACTCTAACTCAGCTGGAGGAGGCTGGATGGCTCCTTATTATGTCAGACCCAGGAATACTTCCAGTGCCAGGGCATAGCTTGATGGAAGCTCTTCTGGGTCAGGCAGAAGTCTTGAAAAGTAGGGATAGTAAATCCTTGCAGCACTCATGGTACCCAGCAGGGCTGCCTTTCGGCACTACAACTCCCATCATGCCCTGCAGGACTCCACATGGTTACAACGGTCCTGGGATGCTACCATCTAAAGGATGAGGGATAAAAATATACAATTAGCAACCTTCCTCCACTGCTCCTTTATCTTCTCCTCTCATTGGGGATGAGTATGAGACTCTTACCCGGACAGGAGGACAAGATAAAAGCCTGATGGAAGTTCTTCCGGGTCATGCAGAGGTCCTGAAAAGTCCTGAAAAGTAGGGATCATAAATCCTGTAGCACCCCCTTACAGCACTCATGGGACCCAGCAGGGCTGACTCTTGGCACTACAACAGCCATCATGCCCTGCAGGATGCCACATGGTTACTGCAGTCCATCTGGAGGATGAAGGATAAAAATATACAAATTAGGAGCCTGCCCCCACTGCTCCTTTATCTTGTCCTCCCGTTGAGGATGAGTATGGGACCCTTATCTGGACAGGAGGACAAGATAAAAGCCTGATGGAAGTTATTCCAGGTCAGGCAGAAGTCCTGAAAAGTAGGGATCATAAATCCCTGTAGCACTCTCTTGCAGCACTCATGGTACGCAGCAGGGCTGACTCTTGGCAGTACAAATCCCATCATGCTCTGCAGGATTCCACATGGTTACCGCAGTCCAGGGATGCTGCCATCTGGAGAATGAAGGATAAAAATATACAAATTAGGAGCCCACCCCCACTGCTCCTTTATCTTATCCTCCCACCCTGATAAGGATCCCATACTCATCCCGGACGGGATGCCAGATAATCCTGCCTGGTACCTGTCTTCTAAAACTTGTTAGGTAGACATACACAGTAAAATCGCCATCCATTTATTCACTGTCCAGAAACTTTGATAGTTTAAACATGTGGTGGTGATTTTCCTGTGTATGTTCATTGTTCGTGTTGTCAAGGATGAAACAAGAGAGACCAAAAAGGTTTGGGGCAGCCTCCCGTATAATTGATCCTGGCTGCAAAATGATTGAATTTTATGTACAAGTATGTACAGGTTGGAGTCCAAAAGACAACTGACTGGTGAGGTTGAGACGGTGGGTTTTTAAAGTGTGGCAGAGGAAGTGAGGTAATTATAACTGGAACCGGAAGTGATGTCATGGAGGCCAGGCGGAATTTCCAGTACTGGGTCAGCAGTGGAAAGAGAGAAGAGATTAGTGCACCTCACCACCCCCTAGTCTGGTATGGATTTACCTTCCTTCGAGCCCTTTTGCTGCCTCCCATGTGTACATGTGTGACAATAAATATTCAAATAGGGAAATGTATATTAAAATGCGTGTACACAGTACAATTTAATTTTCATTTATAAAAAAATAAATAATATTTACAAAGTTAATCTCCAAAGTAATGTTGGCCAAAGAGATAAGTGGGTGGGCATAGGCCTACCCGGACCCTATACTGATGCCATGCATGGGTTACGGGCAGCCAGAGCTTATTTTGGTAACATCAGGCATGCAACTGAAACCAGCCATGTAGGGGGTACCAGTCTGTCCGATCAAATTACAAATAATAGTTAAATCGCACTTATTGGGGATGTTGGAGGAAAACTAGAGAACAAGGGGGAACAAAAAGAACACAATCACAGAGAGACCGTGTACACTCCACACGCCAGGGCTGGGCCATTGGACCCATGAGGCAGCGTAGTGTGCCACCCCAAGTATTATACAGTAGCATATAAATTACGATTGACAAGCTCATGCTGGTCCAAAATTATCATTCTGAATCCTCATGTAAATGAGTTGTGTGTTTAAGAGATAACTATAGTCTGAAATAAATTATGCACTATTTCTAAGGCAGTTACTTTATGTTTGATTTATGACTTCAGATGAATATAAAATAAATATGTTGGAATTAGAACAATACATGTGGTAGGTTTAATAATTTTTAGGCCTGCCTGACTCCAGACCCTTTGCATATTTATACAATCAGGAAAAGATTTGCTTAACAATGAGCACCAACTCTCAGGTGGACAGAACTTGTTAAACCCAGCATTTACCTGCTGGTTTCCATACTGCCAGCAAATAATGTTGTCAGCTTTATCCTTGTGGAAATGTCAGCATTTTCTTTTTTTAAGGGCAGACCATTTTTGCATAATGCTTCAGGCAGTCAGCTGCGTTCTGTGCTGAAGATGATATAAGAGTGGCAAATCAAATGGCCTTAAACAAAAGAATTAAAATATCTACATCTACTGGGTAGTCTTTTATTTCATTTTTAGAGTAATAATTCTAATTCCTGCTTTTGATATCTTTTGAATATAACAAAACCAGTTCAGTACATTTAAGTGAGTCCTCTATTTCACGATTTTAATTGTATGTAGCACTGGCATCTTTTTCCAAGAATATAAGTCTTACAGTAATCCTTAATTTGTTGATGATGGTCTGGGTAACATTCTGTTCTGTTCGTCTGGATGGTTTTAAAGTGGAAGATATTTTATATATGGTGGCAAATTGCTTTCAAATAATTGGAAACATTTTCAGTCTAAATCATTTGCCTTCCTTTCTTTTCCCTTTTTTGCCTTAGCCTATGGAGCTATGCAGTAGTCTGTCCAATAAAGATAATAATGACTATAAAAGATAAAGGTTCAGCCATTGCTTTTATTCTAAAACTAAGAATGAGTGTCTGTGTGTCTCTGTATTTGTGTGTTTGTACAGTGGCTATGTCTTTGTCATTCCAACAGATGACGCATCACAAACATTAACACTGCTTATATGAATCTCATACAAGACCATATATAACATAAATAAATATATATATATATATATATATATATATATATATATATATATATATATATATAAAAACATTGAATAACACTGAGAAAACCTTGAACAACAGAGAAAACTAACATTGCAAGAGTTTGCGCTATAGCGCTACCAACCGCTCACTAAAAAAACTTTTTTTAATGAGTTTTAAGCACGGAAAAAAATTAACATTTGAAAAATCCGTAATTTAATAAACAACCAAGAAAAGTAACATTGCAACAATGCACGCTACGAACCGATCGCTGTAAACAGAAGTGAAGTGGAGGTTAAAATCCAATAGAAAAAAGTCTTCATTAAATACAACAAGGTTAAAACAATGCTTGAATCAGTCTCTTTAAAAACAAGCCCGGTGCATTTTTTAACTGCCTTCTGGGCCTTATGCACCAGCCCTCTCTCTCGCGCGCGCCCGTGTGTATGTGTCTATCTCTCGTGTGCGCGTGTGTCTCTCTCTTGCGCACGTGTGTGTGTCTTATCTCTCTCATTCTCTCGCTCGCTGCACAAGGAATGCACAAGGAGAGACTGAACAGGTGCGGAAATCATCGGTGCACACAAACCGAAAGGGAAACTGGCTTGTTCGTATACCGAGTGTGTGGTCGTGAACAGATGCAAAAGTTTGGCTAACTTTTTGGTCGTAACCCGATTTGTACGTGTTCAGAGACGTTCGTGAACTGAGGTTCCACTGTATTAAAAATAACATACATCATAAGACATAAAACTTTATATTTGACTAATTCAACATTTAAGGAACCAAATTATATTCTTTGTTAAGGAGGGAGAAAAAAACTTTCAAAGTTATGCTTGATTACATCTTGCCTGAAGAAGGGGCCTGAGTTTCCTTGAAAGCTTGCATATTGTAATCTTTTTAGGTAGCCAATAAAAGGGGTCATTTTGCTTGACCTCTCACTACATTCATAATGGAAAACACGGTACAACACCCTAGTACTAAAGTTATGCTTAAATACATTGGAAAACAACTAAATATTTAATGTGGCTAACAAAATGAACTTCAATGAATTTCATAGTAAACCGAGAATTTTTTTTTCTTTTCATAGCTATTGTACGTTGGGAATTGTACTTATAGTGCAAAAGAATTGAAGGCACAACACCTCAATTGATGGATGAGCAGAAGGGTTAATGAGCAAATATGACATTTGGCTTGCCAGGACCAGTTCACTATTCTCACTGTTGAGACCTGTCAAAGGAGCTCACTGGAGGAACAGAACTCAGTCCCTGAGCTTATTGTCAATTTAGTGCATGAGCTGTTTGTTTTCCATCTCCTTTCTTTCTGCACTAGAGGCAATAGCTAAGAGTAAAATCTTTTCTGAGTGGAGAATGTTTGGATTACCGCAGGCTCAGAATGTGAGATGTTTTACATCCTATACATACATTATACCCCAGTGCTGATATACCTGAAATATAGGATTAGCTCTAGTCTCGTGCAACAGTGTATCATTATGTTAGTAAGAGTTCCTGCATTCTAATTCTAACGGTAGGATAATTAAAGAATGTGAGAGCAGTTTTTAAATAAATAATCAGGTCCCGGGACCTGCAGGCTCCGATAAGGGTGCATATGTGTGTCACTCTGGGGTAGATTGGGGTGCTTGGCTGATTGCGCACTCACATGCAAATGCGAGCGGATCAGTTAGTTGGCTCATTCACACTTCAGAGGAAGCAGAGTAATGGAGCAGTGCAATGAGTACACAAGACAATAAGGTAGGTGCATTACTGCATCAAGCATTTTATTCAACAACAAAAAAAAATCAATGTCTAATAAATAGTGCAGTACAGAATCATTAATAATGAAATCCAGCACTCTATGAGGAAGATAAATCCATAAATAGAGCTAATAAATAATCCTTTGCAACCAAGGATAAAACCAGTCACTATTGGTTTTTATCTCTTTCGCACTGCCTCTTTCCTTTTCCCAGACATACGCAGTGGAGCAGAGACATCGGCGAATGTGGTCCACCCTTGACTCCCCATCCTGGCCACTTTCCATTGGTGTCCACTGAGACCCGCTGAGCCGCACTTCCTCATCCTGCTGTCTTTGTCGTTGTCCGCAGCAATCTTTGGAACATTCAATCCCTCCTCCTGTTTACTGGTCCATCCCGGGAGTGCCTCTCACTTCGCTCCTTCATGAGTTTTCCTCATCCCCTTCACCACCTTCCCTTCACAATTTCTTCCGATTCTGTACTTTCTTTCTATCAATTAGTCTTCCTCGATTTTTTCTTTTTTCTTCTGTTCTATCCTCTGTCCTACTCATTATACTTTGAGTATGCAGGTGCTTTTACAAGCAGCCCACTGAGTGTCAAACTGCCTGAGCTGAGTGCGTTTGCATGTGATTCCTCAATAAGCCAATTTTCCCATACACCCCGCGACTGCACCCCTTTCCAGCAGCACACACCCACCAAGCCTGAGCTGCACTGCTTTTATAAAAACCAAACACACACCCCCACGGACCCCTAACTCGCTTTACCACAGTCCTAATCCACTTTCCAATAGCAAAATTCCAAAAATAAAAGCACAATAAACCAGAAAATCAAGAATAACAATACCTGGTACAAACTCAATGATCCACTGCTGGGTCTCTCTTTCTGCCAGATCAAGGACCCAGTAGCAATGACATCAGGGTGGCCCCATTTTCTGGGTGTCCACCCACAGAGCACAAGAAATGGTGTGTCACTCTACAGAGACATTGAGGAATTAAATAATAAACAAATGTAACAGGAATGACATAAATACAGTAAAAATAATCATTCAAAATGATCAAAAACAACAAATAAATACCATCCAGTGGGAAAAAAATCCCTTTCTGTAAGACAACCGTACTGTGGGTTGATTAAGTTGGTATATCTGAATTGAATACACAATATGTGTCTAAGTGTGTGCCCTGTGATGGACTGACATCTGTTCTTGCACTTCATGCTTCATAATTCTGTGGATCCAGAAAGTTCATGTATGTACAGATAAACATTTCCTACATGTGTACACAAAAATGTGGCAGATCATTGAGTAAATAATACAGATAACTATTTATCATATTTATATACACAAATTATTAAAATTAATCTGATGTCACAAACACCTTGGTAGTAAATTGAATGTTTTCTGCTCTAGGATTAATTTTGATTAATTTTATTATCTAGCTTAATGTTAACGTGTGCACAAAATATTTAGAAGTACATAACATTAAATACTCAAGCCCACTTAAAGCCATTTAAAAGGTCCTAAAACTATACTGGCATGTCATTTGAGGGACCACTTACACCCACACAGGGCCAGTTAAGAATCACCAATCAACTTAGCACACCAACATCTTTTTTATTGCAAAAAAATTGTTTATCATAATAAATCACAGCAGTTTGAAGGCTAAAAGAAAGCCTGTTGAAAATTACTGTACAGTTTATTTAGATGATAGATAGTGTGAAAGAATGAGTCTCAGCACACTGGAAAGATTTGGGGCAGCCACCCGTATATTGTCCCTGGCTGTAAAAAGTTTAAAGAAGAGTTCCCAGATTGAACTGAACTAGTTTGGAAAGATGGAGGTTTCATATGCTGTGAACCGGAAGTGATGTCATTTGACCGGAACAGGAAGGGACATCAGTCTGGGCGCTGGAACAGGAAGTAACATCAGTGTGGGCTCCAGAACAGGAAGTGACGTCAAATCAGGCAGGTTTTTCCCTTATTTGGTCTGCAGAGATAACAGAAATAGGTTTAGAGCACCTCACCACCCCCTGGCCAGACTGGTAATTACCTCCACTTGGTCTACTCAGCTCGCTCCTAGTCGCACATGTGTGACAATAGATACAGTTGCAAGAAAAAGTAAGTGAATCCTTTTCAATTACCAGGACTTCTGTATTAATTGTTAATAAAATGGAATGTGATCTTCATCCAAGTCACAATTCCTAACTTTTCATGTCTTTATTGAACACAACTGCCCTGCAACTCCAAAATACAAATATCATCATATTTTAAAAAATGCTAATCAGGTTGATCGCAAAAACTATAGGCCAATAAGCTTAACGTGCATCACAGTTTAATTAATAAAAACAATTATTATATTAAAGCTCCAGCAGCAAATGTCTAGAACAGCAGCAATAGTGAACAGTCTTGATCACTGGCATAGCTTCCCTGCTCTTTGCTCTTTTCTCATTTTTGGTCCCACATATGAGGAGTTTTGGGAGCATGTGCTGATTACAGAGCATTACCACACTCACCACACAGTGAACCACTCAGATTGAGATCCAAGTGAAGCTGTGCAATGGGTGACACCTCAGCACCACACTGAATAGTGTGAGGTTTTCTACAGTGGCTAGAGTGCCAATCCTGCCACCAACCCCCAGGTTTTTCCCTGCAGGTTGGAGGGCATACATGCAGGGCTGGATGCAGATTAACGTCATACCCAGATGTTCATTGAACAAGCTTATTTTTCGAAGAACGGTGACCTTAACGTAACGTATTGGCAAGTGAAGAACTTGAACGTGAGCTAGTTCAGTTTTATGTGACACTCTGGATCTGGTTTAGCTCCAGATTAAACGTTTTGCCTTACCCTGTAATGTAGGGGAGGAGCCGACTCCGAATATGGTATTCAGATAAGCACAAATAGTGGATTTTTATGAATATTTATTTCATACGAATTTTTTGCCATTTATTTGTATGCAGAAAAAATAACATAAAATCAAATAGGCACTGTCTGTGTCTGCCGGCTTGTGTTTTAGCTGCACCCTAGCTGACACGAGCATGCGATGAAGCTCCGCTTTTACTTTTTTGGAAAACGTTGTACTTCACGAGGCCACTTTATATTTTTCCTTGTTGGACATGAAAAATGTGATGTGAATTTTGACCAGCAGAGTAATTTGACCGGCAGTGTAATAGTTTAGTTCACCTACACGCTGGTTCCACAGTCCCCATTTGTGTCACACGGTAGGAAATAGAGCGGTAATTTATATGTATACTTCCATCCATCCATCCATCCATCCATTTTCCAACCCACTGAATCCAAACACAGGGTCAGGGGGGGTCTGCTGGAGCCAATCCCAGCCAACACAGGGCACAAGGCAGGAACCAATCCCGGGCAGGGTGCCAACCCACCGCAGGACACACACAAACACACCAAGCACACACTAGGGTCAATTTAGAATCACCAGTCCACCTAATCTGCTTGTCTTTGGACTGTGGGAGGAAACCCACGCAGACATGGGGAGAACATGCAAACTCCACGCACGGAGGACCCGGGAAGCGAACCCAGGTCTCCTAACTGCGAGGCAACAGCGCTACCACTGCGCCACCATGCCGCCCTATATGTATACTTGCATCTGTTTAATTTCTTTTTTGAATGGAGAGGATATTAGCATATATGGTTATACATGTTTGTTGCTGGGTATATCTCAATAAAGTGTATTTAAATAAAAAAGTCTTCAGAATTATTGTATTTTATTCAAGAACACTGTAATAGCCTATTATATGTTATGAAAATTTTAAAAAAGTAAACTCATGGGTCATTTATTCTCACTCCTGAAAAAAATACAAAATGAACTGAACATGAACTAGTTCAAAATTGAAACATGAATTTATTCATTTTAATCTGTGTGAACTGAACTTTGAGCTAGTTCTTGTGAGGTGTGAACTTGCACAACATTGGAAGTGAACATTTTCACTTTATGCAAATCAAGATAAAGATCTGACTTGAAGCTTTTAAAATTATAAAAGGAATAACTTTGACACAAATGGAAATCTGTTAAGGCTAAATTTGGCACAAACATTAGAAAGTTTTTCTTCACACAGAATGTCGTAGACAAGTGGAGTAAATTTCCAAGTGGTGTGGTAGAGAGTAAGACTTTAAAGACCCTCATATCTCAATTTGATGTTATTCTGAAAAAGTTATGCAAATAGAATAGGTGAGCTTTATTGGGCTGAGAGGCCTGTCCTCATCAAACCTGTTCTGATGTTCTAATCTTGTAATATCTCTAGCACCTTTTGTCACACATTAAATATTTCACACCTGATCCAGATGAAGAATGTATCCTGGTCCTTTGTATAAACGGTTTGGTTGCCAATCCAGTCCACTACTCAGATAGTTGTTCGTACTACTGCACCACAAACCCCACCAACTTCATTATGATGACTGATCACAGGGTCTCCTTGGCATGGCTGCTGGCATCAGCTCATTCTTATTTGTAATTTTCATTTCCAGGTGGTTGTCCCTATACCCAATGACAAAGTCCTCTACGTTCTTTCTATTCTCCACCATTGATGATGCAACTTGCAAAGGAGGAGTTATTTGAGACATATATTCTAGTTTTCTTAAACGGCTAGATGTTTCATTTTTTAGGTCTAACTCTAGATTACAAAGGTGACTCTTCATAAATTGAGTATTTTGAATACATTGCAATAAAGCAGAATCCAAAAGGATAAAAGAATGAACCTTGTTACATTTGTAAATAAGGAACAAAGACGCTGTTACAATTTATTGTGTTACTTTACCTTTCTTTTCTACATTTACATATTCATAATACTCTCCTTACACTAAATTCAAGTTTAAATTACTTTTTAACGCTTCAGAATGCTGTAAATTTAATTTGCTGAGGCATGTAATTCAATTGGGTTGTCTGGTAAAAAACGTACCATTAAAGAAAATAATTACTGAGCACTGGAAAGTAGTCAGACATGAAATAAACAGCATTTGTCCTGCATCACCAGAATTACAAATGATCTCGTGAGTCTTCATTGACATAATGGGCGCCACAACGTTCTCGAATAATGTTTATCTTAAAAACAAAATAGTGTGATAAATAAACAGACCTGCGGGGTGTTGGCATCCTGCCCGGGATTGGTTCCTGCCTTGTGCCCTGTGTTGGCTGGGATTGGATCCAGCAGACCCCCATGACCCTGTGTTCGGATTCAGCAGGTTGGAAAATGGATGGATAAACAGACACAACTACTATTATAGAGTCTCTTGATAGTGAAATTCCATCCCATTAAGATTCATAATTGTTTAGGTTATTTTACAGTAAGCAGTATTTTAAGTTATTTTAAAGTAGTTCCTTTTGGTCACACAGTAAGTCGGAAGCTGTTGGTGATGCCCAATTCCCTCTGTCTGATTAAGGTCACCAGTGAGTCTTTGGGTTAATTTGTGTTGATACTTATATTGGATTATAGCCTGTATAGTATCGGAGGATACTATACCTTATTGTAGTTTTAAGGCAGTCATATGAACAACCACTATCAAAGTAAATTTTGGAGTTAATAGAACTTGAACATTTTCGGTCACAGGAATTGAAGTCTTCTTTGGCTTTTAACAGAAGGTTCTCCTTTTTCAGACAAGGTGTTTTTACTGTTTCTTTCTTGGTGATTCTGTCAACAAATTTTCACGACTTTTACACTTTTCGTTTCCTTCTATGTCGTGTCTTTGACTCTCTTATGAAGTATTCCGTTGTCTTAAAGAAGATGGAGTGTAGCAAAATGGCAATTTCTGTCTGCCGGATGAGAACTACATAGATGAAACCATTTGAAAGCTACAATGATTCTCACATATGACAGCAAGCATCACTCGTTATGAGAAAACCAGTGAGAGTCTTGTAGGCTGGTTTCATCAGTGTTCCTTCTCATTGGTGAAATGCTTTCGAGAAACTGTTACAAAATCTCTATCATTAAAGATTTAAAAACTCTACATTACTGAATAATAAAAGATTAGTTTGCGTTTGCGACTTTGGTTCTGGCTACAATTTCTCCTCTTGTTTTGTCGTTAGTATTCAAGTTGTTTTTGGTTCATCATAATTTTATGGTTTTCTGCTATCAACTAACTACTCTTTGTGTTGCCCTGGAAAATCATCTCCTGGTCATCCCCATTTCTCACAAGAATCCTCAGGTGCTCACACACTAGAACATTAGAACAATCTAGACAAGAACTGGCAATTCAGCTCAACAAAGCTCCTATCTATTTAATTCTTCTAAAAAAACAACAAGTTGAGTTTTGAAGGTGCCTTAAGTCCTACAGTTTACCACACTACTTGGTCAGTTATTCCATGTGTCTGTAGTTCTCTGTGTAAAGAAAAACTTGCCAATGTTTGTGCGAAATTTACCCTTAACAAGTTTCCAACTGTGCCCCCGTGTTCCTGATGAACTCATTTTAAAGTCACAGTCTTGATCCACTGGACTAACTCCCTTCATAATTTTAAACACTTCAATCATGTCACCTTTTAATCTTTTTTTGCTTAAACTGAAAAGGGTCAACTCTTTTAATCCATCCATCCATCCATCCATTTTCCAACCCGCTGAATCCGAACACAGGGGTCTGCTGGAGCCAATCCCAGCCAACACAGGGCACAAGGCAGGAACCAATCCCGGGCAGGGTGCCAACCCACCGCAGGACACACACAAACACCAAGCACACACTAGGGCCAATTTAGAATCGCCATTCCACCTAACCTGCATGTCTTTAGACTGTGGGAGGAAACCCACGCAGACACGGGGAGAACATGCAAATTCCACGCAGGGAGGACCCGGGAAGCGAACCCAGGTCCCCAGATCTCCCAACTGCGAGGCAGCGCTACCCACTGCACCACCATGCAGCCAACTCTTTTAATCTTTCCTCATAATTCAACCTCTGTAGCCCTGGAATCAGCCGAGTCGCTCTTCTCTGGACCTTTTCTAGTGCTGCTATGTCCTTTATGTAGCCTGGAGACCAAAACTGCACACAGGACGCCAAATGAGGCCTCACCAGTGTGTTATAAAGGTTCAGCAGAACCTCCTGTGTCTTGTACTCTACACATCAAGGCGCTATATAACCTGACATTCTGTTAGCCTTCTTAATGGCTTCTGAACACCGTCAGGAAGTCAATAGCTTAGAGTCCACTATGACTCCTAAAACCTTCTCATAAGGTGTACTCTCGATTTTCAGACCTTCCATTGTGTATTCAAACTTAACATTTTTACTTACTACGTGTAATACTTTACATTTACTGACATTAAATTTCATCTGTCACAAATGTATATTCCTATCTAAATCATTTATATTTATTAAAAACAGCAGTGGCCCTAGCACTACCCCTGCTGCACACCACTCTTAACATCGGCCAATTCTGATGAGGTTTCTCTCACCATCACCCTCTGCTTTCTGTGTCTGAGCCAATTCTGCAACCATCTACACACATCACCCTGAACTCCAACTTCTTTTAGTTTGATGCCAACCTCTCATGTGGCACCTTATCATATACCCTTAACATCAATGATCAACTCTCGTAAATCAGTCCACATGTCCATGGTTTATACGATTGATCATTTTTATCCAAAAACATGATAACTGAATTTACTATACAATTCAAATTAAAGGTGGGCAAGTTTTCATACTAAGATAACCACCCTACTATCAGGAAATGAATTTTTTAAAGCTGGGGTCTCTGCAGTCCCTTAGGATAATTATAATGTGTAGAGAGTTATCTTTCACATACATATGAAAAAATATTTATGTCGTACAACAGATTAAGGTCTCTCGTAGATATAATTAATGGCTCCTAGGTGAATGAATGGAAGAACTGCCAAAATCACTAAAGAACACATACTAATCTTAAACCTTAATTGCGACAAATGACTGACAAAAACAGATAATTTTTAATGAAGTAAAAGTTTTATTATTGAAACTTTAAGTCCCATTATATTAATTGAATAAATAACAAGCATTATTTAAGGAGATGCCGTTTTATTCTTTTTTTTAACAAAATAGCAGATTCATTTAATTAGCAATAAAAAATGCTTTACTTAACTTTAATAATTAATGGAGTTGATGATTAATAGAAATAACAAAATAAATTAAAAATTGTGCACAATCCCTGTTATTGTAGAAATGATAATTTGTATGTTTGTAAAAACAGAACATGTTTAAATGTGCATGTTATGGCCAAATAAGGCACTGCAGGTTCACAAAGGAAAATGATGGGTCACCAATCCACTCATACCTGTCTAATAAAGTCACAAAAATGAAACACGGGGGCCACAATGCTCCTCACTGTAAGTAATAAAACAAAATAGCAAGGCAATGTAAGCCATTTTTGTGACGATCTTCATCAGGTTTTGGGGAGCTCCACCGTATGGTGCAGTTGGCTCAGAACCGACCATCTCCTTCTGGCAGTGATGGGCTTTAGAGGCAGGAGCCTGGAAGGGGCAGACTCTGTTGCCCTCACTGGTCATCTCAGTGCTGCGGAGTGAAAAGGAAAGGAAAAGTTTAGCGCACGTACCCCCTCTAGACCTGGGGTGGTCATACCTGCTTCTGATGAGCAAGAAAGGTGATCCTTAGACATGCATGACAATGTTGAAAGGTACTAATTGTTGCATTACAGTATTCTGTTGATTAAAATGCATAAAAATAAACTGTGCAACTTAAGGGCAGTTTTCATGCAAAGAATGTAGCCCAGGTCCTTAGGGCAACAACATTAAGATACTTTGATAGTACCGCTGCTCTGTCCTCTTAATTAATATTTTTCTAATTTTTCTCTATTAAAAAAAAGTATTACTGTTGTTTAAAAATCATTGATTGATTGATTTACTGATGATAAATACTGATTGAACAATTCCACTTCTCGGTGCCAAATAAATACAGTGGAACCTCAGTTTGCGAGCATAATTCGTTCTGGAAACGTGCTCGTAGTCCAAAGCACTCGTATATCAAAGTGAATTTCCCCATAAGAAATAATGGAAACTCAGATGATTTGTTCCACAACCCAAAACTATTCATATAAAAATGATTAATACAAAATATAAAGTAAAAATACATAAAACAAATTAACCTGCACTTTACCTTTGAAAAGACTCATGGCTTGTGTGAGTGAGTTTCTAAACTCTTGTGGGATTCCACCCAACGGGACGACACACGGAAGAGAGTCCCAAAGCAATTGCAGTTTCCCAGCACTGTAGCAGTTCGCAGTAAAAGCGAATCCGAAAAGATCGCGGACATGCTATAAGCACCTGCCGTCAATGGGTGATACAAGGAACAAGGAACATTATAAATAAGCAGGGCCCTGCCTGACTGCTGTGTCTGTTTCAAGCTGAATAAAGCTGGTGTTGCTAAAGTACTGAGAGTCAGCTTTGTGTTTTAGTGTGCAAGACGGGGACTCGCACGTCACAGCACACACACGAGCGCGCGCGTGCACACACACATACACACGCGTGCGCACACGAGAGCGAGCACACACAGTCACAGTGCTAATGCTGTAGTACACAGTATACGCTTGTACGGATGTTTACTATGAGTGAGGCACGCCGACTCAGATGGAGAATAGGAGACGATTGCCCACAATCCCGCAGCGAGAGAGAGAAGAACCATCAGCTCAGTTGTGATCACATGACGCTCAGCAGACAAAGAGTATACGTAGCCTACTACTCGTACTGCAAGACCTCGCTCGTTTATCAAGTCAAACTTTATTAAAAGTTACTTGCAAACCGAGGTTCCACTGTATATCAATTCTGACCTTTATTTATATCTGAACCCCACACAGGAAAAATATTGAAGACCACCACAAGTGCAGTAACAAAAATGGTTCTTGAATAAATAATTAATTGTGTAAAGAAAACACAAAAAGAGGATAAAGGGTTGGGGTACCAGCAGCAGAAAAAAAAATTTAAATCGATTTGACAAATGAAGCAGTCCACAGTATGAGTGACTTGGTGGTGGAGCTAGTTGTGAGGCAGGTTTAGGTGACCAGATAACCAGAAGTGACATTAGTCAAGATACTGTCATCACTGCACTTTTCTCCACATCGTGAACAAATCCAGAAAACCCATGCAGACACAGAGAAATGGTGCAAACTCCAGAAAAAACAACAACAGGAATTGTTCCTAGGATAATAATAATTCTTCACATTAATATAGCGCTTTTCTCACTAATCAGAGTGCTTCACTGAGTGGTGACCCACTTCAACCACCAGTTATGTGTAGCATCCACCTGGATCATGCGACGAAAGCTATTTTGACTGCAGTACACTCACTACACATTAGCTGTTAGCTGGTAAAGTGATGAGAGAGATTGTCAATTAGAGACAGGGGATGATTAGGGTGCCACAATGACTAGGCCATGGTGGGCAATTTAGCCTGGACATCAGAATTCACCCTGTTCTTTACGAAGGATGTCCAGGATTCTTTAATGACCACTGAGAGTCAGGATATCGGTTTTATGTCCTATCTGAAGGATGACACCACTTTTACAGCACAGTGCACAGGGAAATAGAGATCCACATTCCGACCAGATGGTAAGCGCCCCCTGCTGACCTCACCAGCACCTCTTCCTGTAGCAACCTAAGCATTTCCTGGTTAATCTCCCATCCAAGTACTGGCCGGGACTGAACATGCTTAGCTTCAGGTGGATGATCTGTTCTGAAGTGCATGTGGTATGGCTTCTGAATCCGTGTGGCAATGGTGTTGTCCACTGTGCCATCCTTTGGTATAAATCAGTGTCTTATAAGTAACCTACTCAGGACATATCATCCATCTATCCATTTTCTTAACCTGCTTATTCAGGACAAAGTCTTGGGGCAGCTGGAGTCTGTCCCAGCAAGCATCGGGCTCAAGGCAGGGACAACCCAGGACAAAGCACCAGTTCATTTCAGGGTACACACACACACACATATCAGGGCTAATTTAGCATTGGCAATTCACCTAACCTTCATGACTTTGGACTGCGGGAGGCAACCAGACCACCTGGAGCAAACACACACAAACACATGAAGAACAAACTCCATGCAGCTAGCAGCCAGAATGCAAAACTTGGTTTCCTTATTGCACAGCAGCAGCACTACCACTGTGCCACCATGCCACTCTTCAGTAAATATCAATTCACACTATAAAGCACGGCAGCGCAGTGGTAGCGCTGCTGCCTCGCAGTAAGGTGACCTGGGTTCGCGTCCCGGGTCCTCCCAGAGTGGAGTTTGCATGTTCTCCCCGTGTCTGTGTGGGTTTCCTCCAGGTACTCCAGTTTCCTCCGACGGTCCAAAGACATGCAGGTTAGGTGCATTGGTGATTCTAAATTGTCCCTAGTTTGTGCTTGGTGTGTGTGTGTGTGCCCTGCAGTGGGCTGGCACCCTGCCCTGGATTTGTTCCTGCCTTGCGCCCTGTGTACGCTGGGATTGGCTCCAGCAGAGCCCCCGTGACCCTGTGTTAGGATATAGCGGGTTGGAAAATGACTGACTGACTATAAAGTACATTCTTTATGTCTACTTAGGCATCATTTTTTGACATATGCTCTTTTTGGTTAGAGTCATGTTATCCATTTGTTTTATATGATTTAAATGATTTTTCAGCTCCTCTCTAAATGCTGGCAGACATTAACGTGCTTACCCTTTTCACTATTTAATAATAGTAATGGAATACATTTGTGCAAGGACATTTACATATTTCAGTATATTTTGAAAGCCATGAATATAATTGGATTTTGGATAGTATTTTAATGTAGTCAAACACCTAAAATCTACACTAAGTACTGTACATAACTCCTCCAGATCTTTATTCAAATTTTTTTAATGTAGTCAAATAGCTAAAATCTACAGTAAGTGCATACAGTACCTGCTGAGCAACTTTCAGTCCCGTTTCCTAGCTTGTTTGCAACTTGTATGGTGCCTTTGAATTTATTTCAGCTGTTCTTTTACAGTCACTGAGCAAATACTAGGAGCACCTGTACGCCTGCTTATCCATGCAGTTATCTAATCGGCCAATCAGGTGGTAGCAGCATGATGCATAAAAGCATGGAGACACAGGTCAGGAGCTTCAGTATATAAACCAGGAGGAGGAAAAAATGCAATCTCCATGATTTTGATTGTGACATGACTGGGTGTGCCAGAGCGTTAACTATAATCTGTAAGTAAACTGTAAACAGCAACTGATCATCTCCTGGGATATTAACATACGATTTTCTCTACAGTTAACTAAGAATGATGTGTAAAATAAAAAAATATTTAGTTAGCAGCAGACGGAAACTCCGGGTTGATGAGAAAGATCAGAGAAAAATCATCAGACTGGTTATGTGGTGACAGAATGGCTACAGCAACACAGATAACCACTCTGTGAAAGTGCAGTGAGCAGATAAGCATCTCAGAATGCACAACACATTGTGGTGGATGGGCTACAACAGCAAAAGACCACTTTGGGCTGCAGTGGGCACCAAGGTTATTATAGTTAAGGAAAACTAAAATCAAAACTGAAACTGTTATTAAAAAAAAACATTTTCATAAACTGAAATAAAATAATTAACAAAGCCGAGATGAAAAACTAAAACTAAACGAAAGACTAACTGAAATAAAATAATAATTTATTAAAAATATTTTTAGATTTCATTTTTGAATGCCATTAGTCTTTAACCCTTGTAACTTTTAACTCTAAAACGGAAAGTCATCCACCATGAGCAAAAATTATGTAAAATTGTTCTTTTCAGTATCTAGTTTTAATTCTGCTTTAATAGTAAACCATGTAGTGTAGTAAGCTTCCAATAACATTAAACTCATATCCAAATCCGTTAAGTGTACAGTTCTGTCGGATTGTGACACAAAACTAAACTCCGTAGGAGCTCCATGCCATAACTACTAAAACTAAAACTGAAACTAATAGATATAAAAATAAAATAGAAATGTCTTTGTGAAATAATAACTAAACTAAAACTATAAATACACGAAGAAGGAAAACTAAAACTAAACTGAATTTCTAAGTAAGGTCAGAAAAAATATATAAATAAAAACTAATATAAAAAGGCAAAACTATAATAAAGTTGGTGGGCACAGACTCACCAAAACTGGACAGTTGAAGACTAGAAAAGGTAGCCTGGTCTGATGAATCTCAATTTCTGTTGAGGCACACAAATAGCGGGTCCAAAAAGTATGAATCCATGAGCCCAACATGCCTTGTGTCAACAATCCAGGCTGGCGATGGTGGTGTAATAGTGTGGGGAATGTTTATTTCACACACTTTGAGTCCGTTAATACGAATCAATCATCACTTGAATGCCATGAGATATTTGAGTATTGCTGTTGACCACATGCATCCCATTGTGGCCACAAATTTCCCATCTTCTCATGGCTACTTCCAGCATGATAATGCACCATGTCACAAAACTAAAGTTGCCTCATCCTAGTTTCATGACCATGACAATGAGTTCAGTGTTGTTCAGTGGCCCTCCCAGTCACTGGAGCTGAGTCCAATAGAACATCTGTGGGATGTGGTAGAACGGGACATCTGCAGCATGAACGTACAACTGACAAATCTGCAGAAACGGCCTGATGCAGTCATGTCAGCATGAAGCAGAAACTCAAAGGAATGTCTCGCAGCATCTTGTGGAATCCATGCCACAAAGAATTTAGGCTGTTTGGAGAGCAAAAGGGTGCCCTACCCCAGATCAGTGTAGTGCTCCTAATAATGTACTCACTGTGTGAATATTAAAATTGACGCGGTTACAATAAAATAACAGAGAGAACCAGGGAGAATAAAGAAGAAAAGAAAAAAAATAATGAACGGTTCTTTGGCTAGGCTAAATTATATGGAAGTAGAATCAACATCATCATTCTCAGACCAGTGGAGTACAACAAAAGGTCAAACTCTTCCCACTCCTACTTCAGTGTTGAATATTTAAGTAATTCATTGAGCAGTGTGATGAATTTCATTGCGTAGCATGTGCTGATGGCTTGCTGTGCTAATCTATTTCCTTGTATATCATAAATAATTTCAAAAAGCCTTTACCTGATGCCTGTTTCTCCACTTGATCTTGTTATTTAAAATTTTCTTCTAGGTGCTCCCAGGGCTTTTCACGTGTCTTCTTATTCTTGCTACATAATTCTTCTATTTTTCTCTATATCCATGACTCCAATAGCTTCAAGTTGGCCTGATTCTTCAGTGCTTTCTTTTCTGTGTTTCTGAATAGCAAAGTACAACACTCCACACAACTGCCTTCAAGGGCATCTTTTTTTTTTTTTTTGTATAATACTTATTTTTTGTAAGAAAAAAAAAATTCTTTCATTCCTACAGGATTTGTGAATGCCTTCATCGCCTTTCCAGCTGAACTAAACACTCTCTCTGAGCTATACCTGATCTTTTTTCATTCAAATTCACAAAGCTCTGCAATGGATTGTTTATATGTCGATAAAGGAACACGTTACAAAATTAAATTTGTCAGCTCAAAAAGCATTATTAAATTAGTGAAGTATTTCATCTGTATAATGCAGTGACAGACATGAATAGCAAAACCGCCGTGCACTCATGAGAATGGATTTCCAACCTGTAATGTCATTGCTAAGGGTATAACATGCACAAAGGGGAAACAAGCAATGTATGGTATATCTGATTAAAATTCAGACAACAAACTGGTGTACTAAATGAATCCAGTACAGGTTAGTCAAAATGCAAAAAGCATAGGTCCTTTATAGATTTGTGCTATATTTATACTACTTTATTACTTATCTATCCATTTACTGAGCTTCTCATCCAGTTTTCAGACCAACTTCCAGCACCATGGGGTCCACCAGGCTCACGACACCTAACATCAGTGCCCATATATATCAAGCATCACAGAATTACTAAATGTCTGACTAGAATAAGAATTTGACCTAACCCAGAGTAGGTCATGAGAAGCAATTATGAAGCATTGTACAACCACCCCCAGTAAGGAGTACAATTTCACGTTTGAGAAGCGAATGAGATCACGATTTTAACGACAACCTCGGCTGCAAAATGGCAGTTATGAAGGTGTTTTGTGGTTTCCTTGGAAATCATTTTGATGTTTTGTAGTCTTCCGATCCTAATGCTAAGGCTTCACAACAAAGAAAATAATAATAAATTTAATTTAAAGTAGCAGGAAAAGAAGAAGAAGAATAAGGCAGGGTATTACGTAAAGCTGCACGTAATTGTTGTTTACAACAATATCAAGACTATTACAATAGCAGCCAGCCTTTTGGTGAGGCTGGATGGGAAGGTTCAAGAAATCACACGGAGACTGCTGTGCTATTAGATACTGTACTAGGGGGCTCTGCCCCCTGCTTGCTTCGCTCCCCAACCCCTGGCGTTGGGGCATGACAAAGAGTGAGATGTATGAATTAGATATAGAATAGTGTGCAGGTGTGGATGATGCTTATAGAAAGCAAAAAATACAGTGTTTGGCACAGAGTAAAGGTTTATTGGAATATTTCTTTGTACACAACATTAGTAGTAAAGATGGTGTCCTGTCCTTGAATGAGTCTTTTTTGGCATGGAGCATTTATAACTTTAACTTTAACGTCAGATGAATGTCGAACACGTGAGAAGGCCACATAAAGTTGTCCATGTCCAAAAATGGGCTCAGAGAGGTAGATGCCAACCTTGTCCATGGTTTGTCCTTGTGATTTGTTGATGGTCATGGCAAATGCAGGTTTAATGGGGAAGTGTCGGCGTTTCAATGTAAAAGGTAATTCTAGGTCAGAACTCGTAAGGTCAATTCTAGGAATGAGAACAGTATTGTTAGCATGTGATCCTGTAAGAACTGTTACTTGAATAACATTGTGTGTCATGGTGTTGACGAATAAACGTGTGCCATTGCATAAACCCTGTTTAGTGTTAAGGTTTCTTAATAGCATGATTATTGTTCCGTTTTTAAGGTAAAGATTGTGTTGTGGTAATCCAGCTGGGTTAATAGTGTTCAAATATTCTAAGGGGAAATTTAGATGTTCATTGTCGTCATCAAAGTCAACTTTGTCAGAGCTTAGAAAGAGCCGTGCCTCTCCAGGAAGTAATGAAATGACCTGGTTATTAATGTGATCAACATTAATATTCTTTGGACATAATATAGTGCGTTGTGTTAAAAGGGGCATTTGTTCTAATGAGACCGCTGTTCCAAATATCTCCGTAAGTAAGTCGTCGCAGATGAAGGGTTGAGGAATTGTAATAATATCTGGGTGAAGTCCATCTGTATTGGTGAGTGTACAATGTTCTAGTTGTAATAACCAATTGTTATATTCGTGATCTGGAAATCGCATGTTTTGTACCAAGTGTATCTTTAGAAAGCAAAGCCAATTGTTCGCGTAACATTTTTTGTTCCGCGGTTTTAGAAGCTCGCCGAGGTGAATTTTTTTTTTTGATGTGGGTTCGTGTTTGTGGTCCCGTTACTCGAGCCGTCTAGTTTTTTATCCGTGATCGTGAATTGATGACTTGTTTGATCTTTATCGTTTGGAATATGGATAAGTAATAAGTAGGATCGAACTCACTGTTAATATGCGGACTGTTCGTTTCTTCGTATTATCACCAATCAGGTCTCGCGCCTGTATATGTAATGTAGTTCGGTCTCGTGTTGTTTATATGACGTCTTCGCGTATTTTAAGGTGGACTGAATAATAGCTGAGCGTATGGCATATGGAGCAATAGGTAAGCACTGTCTAAAATCTACTCCTAATAAAAGTACCTTCACTCCAAAGTGAATATTATTATTCATCAACGCAATGCCAATTGTCCGCGTATTTTAAGGTGGACTGAACAATAGCTGAGCGCATTGTAAGTGGAGTAATAGTTAAGCACTGTCTAAAATCTCCTCCTAATAAAAGTACCTTTGCCGCAAAGGGAATATTATTATTCATCAACGTTTGTATAAGTTTATCAATGTGTTGAGTAAGTGACTGGATGCCATTGTACATTCATCTATAATTAATAGTGTGGCAAGACGGATGTCATGTGCATTGTTACTGAGCATTGTCATAGTGGATACCGATGTTTCTGTGATTGTGACCGGTATTTGGAATAAGGAGTGACATGTGTTTTTTGAGCCGAGACATTTTTTCTTCCACGGTTTCAGAAGCGCTTTGTAGGTGCCGACGTGATTTGTGCATATTTGCGTTCTTGATTTGTTTCAGGGTGCACTGTTCCAATGCGATGTAATATTTGTCCACATACACGAAAGCAGTATGGGTCATTGCCTTTTGGTGACCTGATATTTACTCCGGTAGATGCAAAATCAAATGAACTTTTGTTGGATGTAATGCAGATGCGCCGCCGTGTATTTTGTTGTTTCATGCGGGTTCGTGTTTTTGGTCCCGTTATCCGAGCCGAATCGTTTTGTACCCGTGAGCGTGTATTCATGACTTGTTTGTTCCTCAGCATGCGAAATATGGATAAGTAAAAATGAGGATCGCACTCACTGTTAATATGGAGCCTTTTCTGCAGTTGAATGGTTAATAGTGCTTTATTGTAAGGAGATCCAGCCATGCTGCCTAGTGTGAAGGTGTTGAGATGACGTATGTTTAATATGGACGGTTCCTTTAGAAATGGGGCTTTGGGTGTCACTTCTTATTGATGTTAGTGTGTTTGTGGGTCTGATTCGTCGTTGTTGTGAACGTTTCGTGTGCCATGTCTCGTCTCTAATGGGCCTGGCATGGCGGTCACGGCTTCTTTTTTTTGGTGTGTTAGGAGCTTGTTAAATCCTCCTGTTTGTGTGGGTCCCGTTTCGTGTGCAATGGGATTCGTGCGTCGCTGTGTGCTTTTGCGGCGTCTGAGTGTGGGGGGGGGGGGGGTTTGGTTTGGTTTGGTGGGGCGCGAGCGTCTTCTTTCTTTTTGTGTGCCAGGGGCTTGTTGAATCCTCCTCTTTGTGTGTGTCCCGTCCGTTGCTTGTGGGGTGGGTGGGGTGGTTTTGGGTTTTTTTTTTTTTTTGTGTGCCAGGGGCTTGTTGAATCGTCCTCTTTGTGTGTGTCCCGTCCGGTGCCTGTAGGGGGGGGGGGGGGTGGGGGGGGATGGGGGGGTGCTGTGGGGTTTTGTGGGCTTGCAGGTGGGCTTGAGCGGCTTCTTTTTTTTTGTGTGCTAGTTTCATGTGCAATGGGTTTCATGCGGCGCTGTGCGTCGCCTGCGTTTGACTCCTTTTTTCTGTGCTCACTCCTTTTTTCTGTGCTCGCGGCCGCCTCTTGCAGAGCCTCATTTCTTGGGGCGCCTGCGCAGTACGTCTTTTTGCGGCTACGGCCCATGGCCGGATGTCCCTGCGTCCATCCGGTTTAGCATTCTCGGTTAGTAATATGGATGTATAAACAGAGTCGGGGGGGTCACAGAGACAGACACAACATGCGACTCTGGATGGCGATAGGAACACTGGAAGGGTGAACACAAAGCGTTACCATGTGGCATTAAGAGAAGGCAGGTGTTTCTTCTGAAAGTACGGCTGTGGAACCTTTCATTGTTAAATAAACACTCCCATTATTGGGCTTAACAGTTATTTGGTTTGTGCATCAGTCTTTTCATCTCAGCAGTTGTTACAGTACAGTTTGCCTCCACGACCATGTGTGTTGATACTGTGATATCACTTACAATTCACATATGCACAGTTTGACATCTGTGGCAGAGCGACGGGCGCTGAGCAGGCTCCTGTCAATGATGGAGAATCCACTGCATCCACTAAACAGTATCATCTCCAGACAGAGGAGCAGCTTCAGCGACAGACTGCTGTCACCATCCTGCTCCACTGACAGACTGAGGAGATCGTTCCTCCCCCACACTATGCGACTCTTCAATTCCACTCATGGGGGGTAAACATTAACATTATACAAAGTTATGGTCCGTTATACCTGCATTTTTATCACTCTTTAATTTTATCTATTTATTTATTTTTTTATTTAATTAATTTTATTGTAATCATTCATACAAATCGATCACTTTTTACAAAAAATAGGATTGAAAAACAAGTCAACCCCCACCCCTGAGAGAGACAGCATGGCCAACGGGGTAAAACTTAATAATAACAAACATTGTCTCATAACCATGACAAATTTGAAGGCACAAACCTCTATCCACTCATATCTATCATATAGTGTCTTTCATATCTATCTATCTATCTATCTATCTATCTATCTATCTATCTATCTATCTATCTATCTATCTATCTATCTATCTATCTATCTATCTATCTATCTATCTATCTATCTATGCGTGCTCATCCATACACTTATTTCAGCTGACAGTACATGGCTTTTTAGTGTAGAGGGAGTGATCACATGACGTACAGGTATTGTCACAAATATTCCATCTCTGTAATATCAATCATTTTTTATGAGGTCATTGTTGTCTAGCATGTACTAAAGTAGGGCAGTGGGCACTAGACATACCTTTCTTACTGTATTTCTGTTCATGTTTCGGTATTTACATGTTTCTGTTACACATAATAGCATTGTTTTCTCGCTTTGCAGGGGAAGGGTCCTGAGTGGCCTTGAAAGCTGGCATATTGTAATCTTTGTAGTTAGCCAATAAAAGGTGTCATTTTGCTTTACTTCTCCCTACATCCATAAAGGTTAACACGGTACAACACCCTAGTACTAAGGTAGCTAGAGAGGCAAACAAATCAAGTGCCAAATTACATGTAATCTGTTTTGAATTTTGCCAGTGAGTGAAGAGGAAATATAAGATACTGCATATATATTATTTTTATATAGTGTGAAATGAATAGCCTTGACACTCGAAAAAATGTTTGGGGCAGCCACCCATATACTTGAATCCAGACAAATATTAAGTACAGATGTGTACTTAATCAGATGTGTTGAATCCAAAACAGCACTCAGTAAAAGAAGGATGTGGTCTGTTGTTTAAGGCTGGTTTCCAGAAGTGATAGATAGATAGATAGATAGATAGATAGATAGATAGATAGATAGATAGATAGATAGATAGATAGATAGATAGATAGATAGATAGATAGATAGATAGATAGATAGATAGATAGATAGATAGATAGATAGATAGATAGATAGATAGATAGATACTTTATTAATCCCAATGGGAAATTCACAATGTCAATGAAGCTGGGACTGGAAGTGACATCTTTGGGGGCCAGGACCGGAAGTGGCATATTCGGTCCAGAAGTGATGTCTTCAGAGGCCCAGAACTGGAGGGGGGTCTGAAATGATGTCTTCAAGGAGCCCGGAAATGGAAATGACGTCTTCATGGCCAAAATCAGGCAGAATTTCCCAAGTTTGGTCTGTAGAGATAGCAGAGAAAGGTTTCGCGCACCCCGCCACCCCCTGGCCTGGTGTGGAATTACCTTCTATTGGTCCTTTGAGCTGTCTCCCAAGAACACGTGTGTGACAATAGTTTTCCAAATACCCGTATGTATATATTCACTGATCAGCAACAACACTAAATCCACCTGCCTAATAGTGCGCAGGTCCCCCTCGTGCTGCCAGAACAGCTCTGATTCATTGAGGCATTGACTCCACAAGACGTCAAGGGGAAATTTAGATGCATACATCAGCAGAAATATACAAATGAATGAAACCATATAGTTCATGATGAATTCACACAGGTCTAAATGGAAACAAGTTAGAGGTAGAACTGCTAGTTCCTTTGTTATTTGCATCTTAAAACTAATAAGGAAGCAATTAAAAACAGTGTAAGGGGTGAGGGTTGATTTGTTTTCTATCCTATTTTTTGTAAAAATGTATCTATTTGTATGGAATGATTACAATAAAATCAATAAAATAAAATTTAAAAAATAAAAAACTGTAAATGCTGCTGTTTAAGACTAAAATAAGCAATTCAGGGTGAGGAAACCCAACAAGTGAGACAACTAAAATGAAGCATTTAAGCAATAAGTGCTTCAGCAGCAATGTTTGCCATGTCATTAAGTAACTGGGTTGGAACAGAAACCTGCTGCCACTGCAGCCCTCCAGGACCGACATTACTACCCCTTGCGGGGGGGGGTTAAACATATGTGACATATATTGCAGTTCACTATATATTGTACGGAAATGTGCCATAAGCATTGACGTATAGAGTCTGACAGCTGAAAAGTCTACCTTGATCATCCAAGGTGCTTTCATTCTCACACGTCTGAAACATCTGCAGATGCTACTTAACATACTGTACAGCTCACTTTTCCCAACTACTAATATCAATAAATTGTATTTTGTAGATTTTGTTTTTCCTATTTTTGATGCCACAGTTAATACAGGAAGGAGATTCCACTTTCTATACTAGATATGCACTTAACGTTTCCACTGAGTCTCCCACTCTGCATTCCCATCTATAAACTGTCTCATCTTGTTATAAGAATCTCTTTTCTGAAAAAAAAAATGCTTGCCGTTAGGAATCTGTTTATTCCCTTGGGGTCCTTAAAGTTATCTGTCAGCCATCTACCCCAACCCCTTGTGTTCTTCAAGAGCACATATTAAGGATTTGTTGTCTTTTTCCACTTCTTTGATGCTCAAGTGCATTTCCACTCAGCTCTGTTGCTTTATTGCAGTAAGCATTCAGATCACATTGTGCACAGCACGGCAAAGGAGAGTGGAGAATGTAAAAGTGTAACGTTGTATGTTAACATCATAATATATTTTGCATCTCAGCCATAAGTATTCTTAGCAGTTGTTTTTTAGGCATGTTGCTTATACGACTACACTCATCAATTTTATGCTTGTATTATTGCATCAGCCCAAGACCTTATACCTCTTTAGTTTGCAAGTGATAGCAATAAAATAACAGGCAGGTAGGTATACTTTTAACTTATTAAATTCCAGCAACATTGCAATTCTTTCCTATTAACGTTTGGCACTCTAAACAGTAATTTAACAAGTGACATTGAAAAAATCCAGCTGCTAAAGTTTAGTAACTCGGCACAGCTAATGACAAAGTGACCTTTTCTCCTTATGCTTGTTGAGTGTCTGTTGAGAATGCACACGAGGCTCCCAGAATTACGACTTTTTCAGTACATAAAACAGATAAGGTACAGCGTTACTGATTTTTTGCTATACAATATGACTTGTACATTCTTGCTTTTTCAGCCTCTGACTATGCAACAATTCCCCAACTGATGTACTTCACTGCACACGAGAGACTACCAGTTTATTCGTTTTCCCATAAGATATAATGCTGATAATGAGTCCAGTCAGGTTTTCTTTGTTGATGTGCAGCCAGATGTTTCAGCAAACAAAGATAAACCAACAGTGTGTGATTTTGAAAATAAGTCAAGAATCTGAGGCCCAGTTTCTCTAATGCATAATAAAGTACACTCTGGAATTCAACAGAACGTCTAAAACAAACACATACGAGAATGAGCATGAGAGTCTGCCATCTTCTGCCATGTTAATATTTAATGGCTGTCACATATTTAAGCATGCCAAGTGACCTCTACTGGAATAGATCAGGAATAGGAAAAGGACAGACAGACAAACTATTTTGCTGGAGATTACCTTTAAATCATAAAATGTGTGGTTTCTCAGTATATAAAAAGTCAAGCAGAGCTGTAAGCAAAACAGATATCTACTTCCTTAAGCAAATTCTTATTTTAACATTGCCAATCCTATCATTCAAGGACTTCATGATGGCAGAATTGTTAGTGTCGCCTTCTTAGATCGCCAAGGACTTGCATTTGATACCTAAAAATGAATGACATTTATATAGTGCTTTTCTAGCTACTCAAAGCGCTTCACACAAACAGCCACCACTAATGTGTAGCGTCCATCTGGGTGATGTGCCAGTGTAGCCGACTGGAGTCTGTCTTTTTTTGCGTTGTGTCAAGGACAGTCAAGTCAGAGGCACGTAGGGGCAAAACAAAAGTTTTTAATTTTTCTTTCCAGAAACAAAAGGGGAAAAAAAGAACAGGCCGTCAAACAAACGGCTCCCAACAGCATCCAACGTGCTTCTCTTTTCTTTAATAACACAATAAATACAATACATATACTGTAAAACTATTTACAAAATATTGTTCAGATTTTCTAGAGAAAACTGTTTACCATATACATAGCCTCGCACAATAAAAAATATGCTAACTTTATAATGATATATTCTTAACAAAAAAAAAAATTGAGTAGCACACTTTTCCAGAAACAAAAGGGGAAAAAAAACTAACAGGGCGTCACACAAACTGATTCTCCCCTACGTCTATTAAAAAATAAATCAAATCAATTACAAATTATTGTAAGCGAAACTATTAATATAAAATAAATAAAATAAGATTTAGAATAAAAATTAAAGTTTGGGCAGTTTGGAGACCAGGGTTCGATTCCTGGGTCCTCCCTGTGTGGAGTTTGCATGTTCTGCCCGTGTCTGCGTGGGTTTCCTCCCACAGTCCAAAGACATGCAGGTTTGGTGCATTGGCGATTCCAAATTGTCCCTAGTGTGTGCTTGGTGTGTGTGTGCGCCCTGCGGTGGGCTGGCACCCTGCCCGGGGGTTTGTTTCCTGCCTTGCGCCCTGTGCTGGCTGGGATTGGCTCTAGCGGATCCCCGTGACCCTGTGGTTCGGATGTAGTGGGTTGGATAATGGATGGATGGAAAAAAATTTAAATCCCAAAATATACATATGGTCAACTGTACACATCGGCGAATTACATTAACACAATGTTCACAAAACAAATATACAACTTTTTTCTTAATTTTCAAAAAAATACACATACACAAATTACATGTAAGAAAAAGATACACGTAGCTGAATATACACTTGAACATTTCCAAATAATATACATGACAAATAAAATAAAATAAAAATCAGAAAAAGCTTGGGAAGAGCTGAAAACACAACCTGCCCCCAACCACATCCACCATGGCGACAGAGCCAAGAAACATGGTGCATGCAGGTCGTGAGATGTGACACTAATTAAATCCCGTACTATACTCAGGGGTGGGGGTTGATTTGTTTTCAATGATATGTTTGTAAAAATTGATGTATTTATATGGAATGATATGTGATTTTAATAAAATAAAAAAATAATAAAACAAATAAGTCCCGTAACTATAACATATTATGTGATCAGTATACTACTATCTATTTACAAGAATATTTGATTTTGGGGAAGTTCATAACTAAAACAAAACAAAATTACAAGTGACAGATTACACTTTGCTATACCAGCAGAGAATTTGTGCCAGTACGCTCCCACATATGAACTATTAGTGGTGACAGAAATAGCCAGTTTGAGACAGGAGATGGTTATGGAGCCAGAATAGACAAGACTGTGATGGGTAGTTTAGCCAGGTCATTGGGGAACACCTTATTCTTTTCAAAGGATGCCCAGGGCTCTTTTATGACCACAGAGTCAGGACCTCGGTTTTATGGCCAATCAGAAGGATGGCGCCATTTTTACATCACAGTGTCCCTGTCACTGCACTGGGACACTGGGATCCACACACGGTCCATGCGGTGAGCTCTCCCTGCTGGCTTCACTTCCAGCCTCAACCCAAGCTTTCTAGGTTAGGCTCCCACGCAATGGTAAAGTCACATATAGTCTAAGCATTTATGTTCATTATTTGTGGAGTAACTGCTTTTGAAATTCAAGCGTGGATTCACGGTTGAGTAAAGTAAGGACAAAGCACTAAATGTTTGCTGTGTACGGTGAAATAGATCCAAATTTCAAATTCCAAACTATGCGACTCTTCAATTGCACCCGGGGGGGGTAAACGTTAACATTATATAAAGTTATTGTCTGTTTTTACCTGCATTATTATCACTCTTTAATTTAATATTGTTTTTTGTATCAGTAAGGTGCTGCTGGAGTAAGTGAATTTCCCCTTGGGATTAATAAAGTATCTATCTATCTATCTATCTATCTATCTATCTATCTATCTATCTATCTATCTATCTATCTATCTATCTATCTATCTATCTATCTATCTATCTATCTATCTATCTATCTATCTATCTATCTATCTATCTATCTATCTATCTATCTATTAAGCTTAGAAAACAATCTTTTGACACTGGTGCACAATGTATATATTTATTCTGTAAGAACAAATAAGTCTTACCTACATACTGTATGAAATCAGGAGTATTCACAACTGCACTTACTTCCTCTTTGGGGATCACACCATTTGAGTGCAGCGAATCCTGAGCGTTTTGACGAATTCCAAAAATGCTGGCGCCTGATCGGCCCCTGACTGGAGTCACTTCTACCAATGCTGATTAAGTTATTGAGCCCCATTATTGGCCAATCAGACCCGCCACACGATTAATCGGTCAGAACTGTCTGCTTCTGTGCTTTATGTCTCAATTACAGGCCATCTCATCTTATTCCATTTATACCCCAGGTGACAGGAAAAAACAAATACTTAATGCATTCAAGGGGACCAGGCAATAGTCTTTTATTCAGTCATTGTAGTTTTTATTATTCTTAAATATTCTTAATGTGTCAAAAGCAGATGCCAAAAGCAAATCATGTGCTAATGCAACCTGAAAATTTCAGGAGCTGTCATTAGGTTTCTTAAGGTTACATTGCTGCATCTCACAGCAGGGGTCTTCTTCGTGGCTGTGTTTTACATGGTCCGTCCCCTTTCTGGGTCTCCCTTCCTGCTTGAAGGGGGCTGACTTTTTAAAGGCCGTAAGGGCCAAGGTGAACATCTTTGTTAACAATATATCCAATGTCATTTTGGCAGAACATACCAGAGATGGTCTTAGGGGTGTGCAGGGCCTAGGGCTGACCAACCCCACGTGGGGCCGGTCACGTCAAACGCTGTTACCGGTATGAGTGAAGTGTATAAACTCACGTGCGAATTTAATAAAAATAATGTTAACATACACCTGATTTTCTCATTAAAGTATTCAGCGAAATTTTTGCAAGGTGACACGTGGACTTTATCAAAATATAACGATATAATCTATTAAAAAAGTACAATTCATAATTCATGACAATACCACGACAGTGAGAAATGCGATGTGGAAATTAGCAGGGCCTCTTCTAGAGAAGTACCCAAATTGCAAGTATACTCTGAGTCTCGATATACAGGATGTCATAGTTATAACTCATGTTGATGTCATGTCAGCCGGTTATCATGTTATTGTTCATTAATATTCAAACTATGGAATGTTTTCAAAGACGTACATGTACAGAATTTGACCTTGAAGAGGGATTTTAAAAGAGTTCCTCTTAAAAGCATCTCAAATATATACAGTAATCCCTCGCTATATCGCGCTTCGCCTGACGTAGGGGGATTGAGCAGGGGGGCTGTTCGCACACCTAGACGATACGGACACTCGTCTAAAAATGCTGAAAGATTATCTTCACGTTGCTACCTTCTGTGCAGCTGCTTCCTGAAGTGACATGCTGCACGGTGCTTCACATACTTAAAAGCTCGAAGGGCACGTATTGATTTTTGCTTGTTTGTTTTTCTCTGTCTCTCTCTCTCTCTCTCTCTCTCTCTCTCTCTCTCTCTCTCTCTCTCTCTCTCTCTCTCTCTGCTCCTGACGGAGGGGGTGTGAGCTGCCGCCTTCAACAGCTTTGTGCCGCGGTGCTTCGCATACTTAAAAGCCAAACAGCCCTATTGATTTGTTTGCTTTTCTCTATCTCTCTGACATCTGCTCCTGACACGCACTCCTTTGAAGAGGAAGATATGTTTGCATTCTTTTAATTGTGAGACGAAACTGTCATCTCTGTCTTGTCATGGAGCACAGTTTAAACTTTTGAAAAAGAGACAAATGTTTGTTTGCAGTTTTTGAATAACGTTCCTGTCTCTCTACAACCTCCTGTGTTTCTGTGCAAATCTGTGACCCAAGCATGACAATATAAAAATAACCATATAAACATATGGTTTCTACTTCGCGGATTTTCTTATTTCGCGGGTGGCTCTGGAACGCAACCCCCGCGATGGAGGAGGGATTACTGTATATATATATATACTGGAGAATATAACTTGACAAAGCCTTTCGACACGCGGACCTCAAAAGGGGGTTCCCCCTTAGGCACGGGGCCTGGGGTGGTCGCCCCACTTGCTACCCACAAACGCCGCTCTTGGAACATATCGGCACATTTTCAAGAAGTGTGAATGTGTGAACATATGTATTCAGTGGTTCCAGGGCTTTACCTTTAAGCATGTGAAAAATCTAGAAACATTACAATTTTACCATTTAAAATTTTGACCTTTCTTCTTGCCAGACTTTAACCTTTGTGTCTTCTTGACATTTCTTGTTTCATGTGGTTAGACAAACTAGTTTTAAAGAGATCAAAAGTGCATGTAAAAAAAAAGAACTTTGACATACAGTTTAACATCATGAAATATTGTGTATAATGCTTTTAACAGTTTAAAGCACAATAAAATCGCATTCCACTACACACGGATTAAGCAATTTTTTGTACTACAGGGTGGCGCAGGGAAATGGGAAATTTTGGAACTAGGTGTTGGCAACCCTGGGGCGTCGGAAGTTGTTTGGGACCAATGTGACCTCATTTAGAACCCCTTGCCATTAATTATAATGGAGCAGTGGAGTGGTGTGCAACGAGCGTTCACTGTGAAAACGTTTTACAAGAATGGTGATGGTGTGACTGCTGCACAAAGGGAATTTTGGCGTCATTACCAGTTAGAGCGTCATGATCGTGTCCCATCTGCTCATGCGATTACAACATGGGTGTGTAATTTCGAAGAAACGGGTCCAGCCTTGTCCCGAGGTGGAGCCACTTTGTATACTGCCAGACAATCGGTGGCAGCTATTCGACGATTGCTTAGAAGTCGCGTCATTTCATGCAGCGGTGACATTCCATGGCCACCGAGATCTCTGGATCTCATTGTGTGAGATTTTTTTCCATGGGGACATCTTAAAAGCCAAGTGTAACCGCACACGTCCTGCAACCATCGCTGAACTAAAAAGGAGGATTGAAGAGGACATCGCTGGCATTCCTCTCGACATGTTACGTCAAGCAATGCAGAATTTCCACAACAGGCTGTCAGAATGCGTACGGAAAAATGGACAACACCTTCTTCAAAACATAAAATGAATATTGAATGAATATTGATTACCATCTAATTGCATATTCTGTACAATACATTTCATCATTAAATGTATTTTGTAATGTGTTTATTCGGGCATTGAACATCAATTGAAAATGTCCTTTTTCCCTGCGCCACCCTGTATTTACTGTTTTCCTGGTGACATCATCACTGTTGCCATTTACTGTTCTGCTTATGCTGATGCCACACGTTGTTAGGGTGCTTTTGCATGTGAGTGTATTTGCTTCAGTAGCACACATGATGTCAGATATAAGCCATCCATAAAACACCAAGGTATATCTGTCTGGTGTTTGTACTTGGCTTACCAAAATAAAAAGACTCCTCAGCCAATGAAGCCTGGCTTCTGAAGCCACTTTTGTTTTGGTTCTGATTCTAGATCTCTTGTCTGTTGAAAAGTTTATGATATCTGCTCACTCCCTTTGGCTTTGCTTGCTTTGTGATTAACAGTGTGCTAACTTGGCTTATCTGTCTTCTCTCTTGGAAAATCCCCTGCAATATGACTTCTTGCCCCTCTACCTCATTTATTCAGTTTTGCTCTGCATGATTGCTCCATTCAGATGTTCATACAGGCAGAACAGTTTAGATTTGTGATCTTTTTGAAAAAGCCACACTCCATCTTGTTTGACAGTATTTTTTTCCAAACAGGTTTTGCTATTTTCTCTTGTGCTTTTTACATGTTAGGACATCACAGTGGTGTTGTGTATGGCGTTGCGTCCTCACAGATTCATCGTCCTCCGTGAGAATCTTGTGTCCAGTTATGAGTGTGGAGTGAAGTGATTCTGGAAGGATTTTTTAAAATTTCCCTTTAGGTCTTTGTGCTTACTTCTGGTGTCCTTGAATGTATTTTTTCTGCTGTGTATATTTTTCGTAATTATTCTGGCAACACCATTTTGTGTCTTGTTATTGTATGGTAGGGCCTCCAGGGAAAAATCAAGTGGGGGCATCTGAAATTTTTAAAGGGTGATATTTCTGTTGAAATGGTGCCATTGCAAATGCTCAAGTGAAGCTTCACTTTCACTTTTTCGGTCCCAATAAGGAGTAAACTAACAAGAAATAATCACTACTAAAATTTGATATCAGTCTTATTGCTGACATAATTAATTTATATATTTTATTATATTTAATTAATTGATATTTCATTTTATTCATAATCTCTACTTAAGCAAAACATTATGTGTGTATGTATGTATGTATGTATGTGTGTGTTTATATATATATATACAGTAATCCCTCCTCCATCGCGGGGGTTGCGTTCCAGAGCCACCCGCGAAATAAGAAAATCCGCGAAGTAGAAACCATATGTTTATATGGTTATTTTTATATTGTCATGCTTGGGTCACAGATTTGCGCAGAAACACAGGAGGTTGTAGAGAGACAGGAACGTTATTCAAACACTGCAAACAAACATTGATCTCTTTTTCAAAAGTTTAAACTGTGCTCCATGACAAGACAGAGATGACAGTTCTGTCTCACAATTAAAAGAATGCAAACATATCTTCCTCTTCAAAGGAAACAGAGAGGAAAGCAAACAAATCAATAGGGCTGTTTGTTTTTAAGTATGCGAAGCACCGCCGGTACAAAGCTGTTGAAGGCGGCAGCTCACACCCCCTCCGTCAGGAGCAGAGAGAGAGAGAGAGAGACAGAGAAAAACAAACTGAAAAATCAATACGTGCCCTTTGAACTTTTAAGTATGCGAAGCACCGTGCAGCATGTCCTTCAGGAAGCAGCTGCACACAGAAGGTAGCAACGTGAAGATAATCTTTCAGCATTTTTAGACGAGTGTCCGTATCGTCTAGGTGTGCGAACAGCCCCCCTGCTCACACCCCCTACGTCAGGATCAGAGAAAGTCAGCGCAAGAGACACAGAGAAAAGTAAGTTGGGTAGCTTCTCAGCCATCTGCCAATAGCGTCCCTTGTATGAAATCAACTGGGCAAACCAACTGAGGAAGCATATACCAGAAATTAAAAGACCCATTGTCCCCAGAAATCCGCGAACCAGCAAAAAATCTGCGATATATATTTAAATATGCTTACATATAAAATCCGCGATAGAGTGAAGCCGCGAAAGGCGAAGCGCGATATAGCGAGGGATCACTGTATATACATATATATATATAGTGGCCTGTAGAGGGAAATAACAGAACCCCAGACACAGCTACTGTATACATACACAGTCTCAGATTCAAATCCAGAGCTTTCATTTATAGTAACGTGTACCTTTTGCAGGTGTCCTTCACTCATTATCATAGCGGCACCCACACAACACAGTATAGTACCATACTACCTTCAGTCACTCTCTATGCTCCTTCCATTTTCTTCCACATTTCCTAATCAGGTGTTTTCCATCTCCTCTGCCAAATCTAACTCCCTGGGCCAAGTAGAGGGCTCTCTTTTAACACCTAACCCAGGAGTGCTTCCAGTGCTCAATCCGTTGCCTCTGGGAAGCATTTCCAGGTCAGGCAGGACAACCCTGGCTCTTGTGCAGTCAGCATCTGGCATCTCCCCCAGAGGCCTCGACAGAACCTGACAAGGCAGCCCCATGGGACAACAACTTCCATTCTGTCCTGTGGACTTCTATACTGGGGCTCACCTGATGGAATACCACCACCCAGTGTTTGAGAGGATGTTTTGCCGATAACGGACAGTCACCCCACAGTCCTGTCGTTCCATCCTTCCAAGGCCAACTAGTGTGTCTCTTTGCAGTTCCTGGGATGCCAGCTCCGGTGTATTTGCTGCTACAGCCTCCTTTCATGTCCACATCCTGGCATGAAAGAGTAATATCACTGCTTCTTTGCTGATCTTCCTTTATCATGGCCTCCTGGCCAAGCAAGGGAGTAGGGTCCATGCCATCTGTGATATGGTTTGCATATTCATAGACTGAAATCCACAAAGGGAGAAAATGAATCACTTATCTTAAAAGAGTTTTTAATTCCTGAGCCTTCGACACCTGTCAGGTATCCTCATCAGAGGAATATGATTAGAAATACAGGATTCAAAGGCAATATATAGCACATGGGTCAGGGTGTTGGTAGGTGAGTGTAAAAGGGGTGGATTAGTAAGGTGGGGCGTTAGTTTTAAAGTTTTATTTATGAATTGGATGCTATTCTTTTTAAAGAATAAATGACTCTTTTAAGATATGTGATTCATTTTCTCTCTTTGTGGATTTCTATCTATAAATATATATATAATATATAAACACATATATATATATTCAGCACAACATATCTATGAACGTTATTTCAAAATAATCACACTATACTCGTAATATGAACATCTATAGTAATTAAGAAGCTCAATTTGCTTTCAAAACAAAAGCTGCTCAAAATGAAAACCATGTTTACCTGGGGTCAGATTTATAAAACTTGCCCATGCACGTAAATTAACCCACAAATGTCCACAGTTCAGTTTTTTGTTTAAGTCTGTTGTGTCTTTTATTTCTGCACATTCATTTTATCATATTTTTGAACATTTTTGGTTAAGATTTCATGTCTGTTCTGTCATTGTTTGTTTTACATTGACCACAGTAGTTTTTTATACTCACTAGGTGCTAGTTAAAATAGGCAGGCACTCTCTGACTGTTCAGAGTCAGGGAGTAATGCAGACTTCTGCAAGATATATTTAGGCTGCCTTTTTAGCTTCTCCTCAACAATAAATTAGTCTTTTTGGATGTTTTGGTCTAATCTAATCTCACTATAAAATGCTCAATTTCTCAGATCATTTTTTACATTGTATACTGTAGCTCTTTTCACAGAAAACCTCTTTAAAATTCAGTTTGCAAAGCAAAAAGCTTTGGAGGGGTTTAGAGTCAATAGGCTGACTACATAGATATTTTTGTATTCATTTATCTGTGCTTGTTGGTCCTACTAAAGATTTCAAATTCAACTTCCTCTGATAAACTTTCCCTTCTTTTCAAAGTATCTGTTTACTCGTTCTAGTGAAACCATGCCCTGTGTTCTTTCTGTTAACTGTCTTCTGGTTGATATTGTATACCAGGAAAAGGTTAGCAGAGAAGGAGTCATTCGTATCTGAGTATTGTGTAGGGTAACATCATGGACAACACTGTTGGCACAGAGTGCTCTTTACAGTCTTTATTGAGTAGATCAATACAGTTCACAACAGCAGTCTTTCAGTTTATTGCATGGTTCAGAGATCTGAATAGACTACAAGCACAAAGCCATAGACACTAAAAATAGCTTAGTATAAATATTCAGTACCAAAGAATGAGAGCTGACTGTCATGTTTCAGTCTTGTCTGTTGTGTTTAATATTAATATCACTTATTTGTATTAATGTTTCTTTCATTAAAAATGTACATTTTTCTGTGTGTGTGTTGGGAAAGGACTGTGACCTAGGTTGTGACCCTTGTGTTTTGTGGGTGGCTCACCAAGGGGTGGGGTCACCTGCCAATCACTGGCAGGAACAGCCCTTCATCCTATTTAAGGGAGGTCCTCTCATAGTTCCTGGTGGTTCATTGAACGCACTTCGGATTCGAGGGTTTCCTTGTGTTTCTGTGCTTTTGTTATTGCTTTGTGATATTTCTGGATTTTGAACCCTTGCTCTGTTTTTGATCTCACCTCTAGATTTCATATTGGACTGTGTTTATTGTTATTCTGAACCTCTGCTCTGTTTTTCGACGACTATTTTTGAATTCTGTTTTTGGACTTTGTTTACTGTGTTTCTCTTGGCCTTTCAGGCAATTCTTTGTGCTCTTCGGAGCTTTGTGCCTGCATAGGCTTCTGTGAAAATAAACGTTTTTTAATTTATAAAGAATTCTCTTGGCCCATTGGGTTTCTTGTTGGGGTTTTTGATGGTGTTTTCCCCCCTCTAGTTGGCAACTTTCTAAAGTGTTTTTGATCCCTGTGCTTTCGGGACTCCCTGGATCACAACACTGGCCACACAACCAGCACCATGAGCATCCCTGAGCATTTGATATGTGCAACTGGAAAGTAATAATAGCCAATAACTCAACTACAGTGTGCCTTTTTGAAAGGAACAGTCAAATGGTAACTCTGTTATCTAATACAGCTTTCTAATATGGAAACCAGTATACTTAAAGTGGGAATTGGAAGGAGCATGAAATGGCACACAATATGGAATTTCATTTTCTTCCCAATTTGGGTGGTTCGTCGTGTGGTGGGTGCAGCAACGTGCTGTCATCAGTGAACCTCCTCCGCCCTTCCTGACCCTTGCTACTATGCTTTCTCTTTGCATTTTCAGTACCTGTTCCTTCAGTAAAGCTTTGTTTGCCTTCCCTCTCTGCTGCCCCACACCACTGTTCCCAAAGTCATTCTTTCTTGTCTGTTATTTATCTCTATTTTCTGTATTAATTTTTTCCCAGAGCTTCTCTTTCTACCTCTCCTTATCTACATCTCTCATGCTGTTTTGGATATAAGCCTTGTCAATTCTCATTATTGCTCATTCTTTGTCCTACCCTTTATTTCATCCTGACATTGCAATTGAAAGTCTAACCATGCATGCTTTTAAACTAGATGCAACGATAATGTTTCTAAAATGTCTGCCAAGATGTCAAATTGACTGTGTCCACACTGCAGATAAAAGTGACTCAACTCAAATTTTTCATTCATATTCAAATTTTAATATGACTGTTCAGATTAATTTTGCAAACAATCTAAATCCAGTAAGTATTTACAATATGACCTCCAAATCTCAGATACTATTGGGCTAGACACAGTTCCAAGTTAAAAAAAAAAGTTATTTTATTAATCACAATGTCTTTTTTCGATCTACAAAGTCCAAACACCACAATCACAAATAGTAAACAGTCCTTTTCCTTCTCCTTCTACTCCTCTAGCTGAGTGTTGCCATCTTCCTTCTGACTCTAACTCATTGATTAAAACGAGGTGACTTCCCGGTCCAGTGGACGCCATCTAAAGTAGTGACACTGCTACCCTGCAGCTCTCCCTGGTGGCACCCAAGTACTCTAACAGAGTTGACCATCTGGACTACTACTCCCATCATGCCCTGTGGGTGTACAAATGGGACCTCCGCCAGGGGAATTCTGATACCCAGAGTATTGGGGGAATACATGACCCCGGGAAGCAGACATCCTCTGTCCTGACTCGGAAAGGATAATAAACATACAACCAACCCAATTGAAATGTTGGCCTACCCATTTTCTTTCATTATGCCATCCTGGCTGGGCAAAGAATTGCCTTCTGTCCTATTTAGGATGCCAGTTCATCCGCTATGGTATGCACGACAGATATCTATCCTGAATGTCCCCATCTGTGCAAAATTAGCATTTGTCAGAGAAATGCCAGATCACCATGAATGCCAACTTTCAACTCATATTGTTTTCAAGGTGGATCATCTGAAAAAATGTCAGTTCATAATGGCAAGGAAGAGAAATAGAAGATGAGAAATCATTTACTGTTGTTGCTTTGAGTGTAAATATCACTTCCATATGAGTATGTTGAAAACTGTACACATGATTGCCGGAGCAAAATATGGAGGGTTTTTGGTGCCAAATAGCAATTTGACAATATCAGAACATCGAGGGGGTTGTTCGATTAGTTATGTCACCATCTGTCAGAAAGAATCTATTAGAAAAATACCCTTGTGACGCCTACCATCATTATTAGCAAACATGTAACAATTGGGCTATATTGGCTGCCAACCGCTGGCCCAGGTTCTTATTAAGTCTGTCACCTCTGTTTCTTTTCATTTGTACACTAAGTCAGTACTGTCATCCATCTTAATCTCCAATACAAACACTGCACATTAATGTAAGCACACTATCCTCAACATGAAGCGTGGTAGGTAGAGGCCTTCTCTGTGAAGGTAGAGGATAAAATGAATGCAGCAAAATACTGAAAAATCCTGAAGAAAAATCTGATGCAGTGTTTAAGAAGCTACCACCTTGGAAGAATATTTGCTTTTCAGCAAGACAACAACCCCATAAAGCCAAAGAAATGATTTAAAAAAAAACAAAGTTAATTTCCGAGCCGAGTTAGAGTTCAGATCTCAATCCTTTTGAGGATTTGTGGATGGACTTGAACAAAGTTGTTCACTCACAATCAACACGTAGCCTGACAGAGCTTGAGCAGTTTTGTAAAGAAGAAGAATGGGAAAAAGTGTGATGTCCAGATGTGCACAGCTGACAAAGAAAGAGGGAGACCTGTGTACACAGACTGAAGGCTGTCATGGCTGTTGAAGGTGCAACTACTAAATACTGACTTGGAGGGGGTGAATACTTATGGAATCAATTACTTTGTGCTTTATATTTGTAATTCATTTAGACCACCTTGCAGAAATCTGGTTTTATTTCGATATTATAGTCTTTTCTTGTTGAACCATGTCAAAAAAGACAAATGAAGTCTGTGACGATGCCAGTCCTCTACAGACTCCCTTTTCCCACATGGGAGTCTGCTGAACCAACACCGTCGATAGTTATGACCGACATGAGCTGACAACTGAGGACAATTCTCTGATGATGCCAGAGCTTTTATTAAAAACTAGTCAAAACAAAAGTATAACCAAGAAGTGTCAATTGTGCAGTGTTCTAAAAAACAGTACATACTGTAGATAAATCCATAAAAATCCAGTGAAAAGTGGGGATAAAAAAAAATCAATAAATAAATCTGTTAAAAAAATCTAAGGTTAAAATGCAGACTAACTCCTTCCAATCTCAGCCCAACTCTTTCTGTTTCTCCCCGGCTCACACATTGTTCGCGTAGCCGGCAGAGACTCAGCAGCCACGAGCTCCATTATGCCGACCCTCGTCTCGACTGCCTCCGGACATCACAGCAAGACCGTCCGAGGTCGGCTCTCCTCCTTTCTTCCTTCGCGCTCACTTGGTCGCACCTTAGAAGCCTAGGGAGGGCACCTGCCTTGCTCGCCACACTCCACCCGAACATTTAGTGGGGCGAACTAGCCCCTAGAGTGCCATAGCCAACGCTCCTTCGCAGAGCCCCAGCTCGTATACGGCTCCTCCTTCCAGGTGGCCAGATTGTCCTTCTAAGACTGCCTTTCATGTCTTTTAACCTCTCTTTTCGATCTTTTACTTTTCTTTGATTCCTCCCCTTTCCTTGTGCCGACCCGTATATATACACCCATGTCTCAGTGGGCGCAGTGCCTTAATTACACGCCGCAGTAAGCCAATGAAGCAATTGAGAACGACTCGCCCCAACATCCTCATTAACTCCCCGCAGTCGTGGAATCGCGCCCACAGAGAGTGACCCGGCTTTATGGATTTAAAACCTGGCCCTTTTTTTTGAAGCCACGGACCCGCTATACCACAAAGTCCACTGTGATTCAATGTGATATAACGAAAAAAAAATTCCAAGGGAGTGCATACCTTTAATAGACTCTGTATCTTAAAATGAGAGTATCAAAATTATTTTCTAAAATACCATATTTATAAATTATTGTATTTAATTCATTCCAAGGCTCACATGCACTATTTTTTCAGTCTCATATAAATCTTACACATTTTATTTCTAAAGTAAATCCACCAAGTTGATAGATAAAGGCAATATATTTCCTTTAAAATGTTGAGAAAGAGGATTATCAGAGAAGGACTTGAGCAGAAAATATCACTATATGATGACGATAGAATGCTTTATCTACCATACTCACAATCATCTCTACCATTAGTCCTAAACCTGCTATGAGATTTTCATAAGATCTCAGGATTTAAAAGTAATTTGAATAGAAGGGCACTTTTTCCCAGCAAATTTCCTGACACGTCATATTAGATTGGATAGCAGTTTCAAAACAGTTTAAATATCTGGGCATAACCATCACAAGTAAATACAAAGATCTTTTTCAGTATAATTCTGGAAGTATCCATCCATCCATTTTCCAACCCGTTGAATCCGAACACAGGTTCACGGGGGTCTGCTGGAGCCAATCCCAGCCAACAAGGCAGGAACCAATCCTGGGCAGGGTGCCAACCCACTGCAGGACGCACACAAACACACCCACTCACCAAGCACACACTAGGGCCAATTTAGAAACGGCAATTCACCTAACCTGCATGTCTTTGGACTGTGGGAGGAAACCGGAGCGCCCGGAGGAAACCCACGCAGACACGGGGAGAACATGCAAACTCCACGCAGGGAGGACCCGGGAAGTGAACCCGGGTCCCCAGGTCTCCCAACTGCGAGGCAGCAGCGCTACCCACTGCGCCACCGTGCCGCCATTCTGGAAGTACTATAGATAAAATCAAACAATATGTTAACAGGTGATCCACCTCACCTGAGCATAGAGAATGTCAAAATGAATATTTCCCCCCTAAGCTGCTCGAGTATCCCCATATACGTACATAACCAAGTCATTCTTTAAGAAATTAGACTCAATCATAACAACATTCATCTGGAATTCAAAGGCAACTCTGCAAAGATCTAAAGCAGAAGCTGGCATGGTGCTTTCTAATTTTACTACTGTTCACCAAATGTACTCACAATAAAGTCTTGTAAATTGGCAGAAATGCATGCATTTATACTGGACTGGCTTGCAATGTAGAAGTAATCCTGCTCTAAATCTTTCTTATTTTTCCTGCTCAGTGTTCATTAGTTTACCAGCAATCCAGTCCTCCATCAATTATTTAAAATATGGACCCAAAGCAGGACACATTTCAAGCCAGAGAGGCTCTTACCTCTTGTTTTTGTCCACAGTTAATCACCTTTTCCCCCTTCTTGGGCCTAGACAGTATTAAATGTTTAGAAAACGCTATTAGGACACTTCGATTTAACAAACTCCTTGCAGTGCAGCTTAGACATGTCATCAGAGATGTTGCTTTGGGTCCTTGGGTGTGTCAAGTCTTTCCACAATAGACTCCCTCGCCCTATTGAACCAGATGGGGTGATCAGGCTCTGGTTTGTGTCCAAGTAGATTTTGTAGTCTTCTGATCCCACTACTTGATCCACAGTCATCTTTTTTTTTTGTTCTTTATTCCTCCTTATACAATTTCTTGTATTAAGAATTTGTTAGTTTTCATATGCCCTTGGGGTCAGAGCGTAGGGTCAGCCATTGTACAGCGCCCCTGGAGCAAGTGCATGTTAAGACCCTTGCTCAAGGGCCCAACAGAGTTAGATCTCTTTTGGCAGTTTAACTACCGAATATTCACTAGGATAACCTTGCAAATAGCGGAAGGCAAGAGTAGGAGTTTTTAGAAGTAACCAGTGACTGTTTTTTAACACACAATGTTAAAGCACCAACGTGGGGTGAAGCCTGCCTAGATTTACTATTTTGTAATAATCAGGATAGAATTGAGGGTATAGAGCTGATTGAACCACTCAGTGTTTTGGAAGAGTGCGGATGGCAAAGACTAAAACTGTGAAGCTTAACTTTGGTAGGGCAAATTTTGACCAGATGTGGCAAAGTCTAAGGAGGATGGAGTGGGATTATGGTGTAGCGGGTCCACAGCTCACGTCAAGAAGGCCATTTATTAAAATAAATAATCGCCGCTCTCGCAGCTTAGCAAAGGGGCGTGGTATGTGTGGCCGAGCGGTTCCCTGCTGATGCATGATGTGGATGGTCCTCACTTAAGTGCACAGGTGAGGAGTCGTCCGCATCCATAATTGGTGCCAGGAGCTGCTAATTACCACATCCGATCCACATCCCCATAATAAATAGAAGCACAAGGCAGCTAGGAGGGGAGAAAAAGAAGAAAAAACAGACAGAGGTTATGAGTGAGGAAGGCGGCAGGAAGCAGCGAGGACAAAGCCGGTGCGTGAGTGAGCGGATGTATGCAGACAGCTGGGAGAGGTGAGCCCATGTGGGGTGTTTGGCCAGCACCCAAGGGCCAACGGTAGTGGTCGCTCCTGCTGAGCGCTTGTTGGGAGCCGGAGTGACCGGGAGAAGATTCACTCGCCGCAGAAAAGACAGCAGGAGTCAGAGATTTGGGGTAGAATCCCCAGCGTGATCTTCCTGGCAGTTGGGGGAAGCCAAGTCTCGGTCTGACAGGGGCTGAACGAAGCCAGGGATTGGGAGGCCACCAGACCAGTTGAGCAGAAGACGGTCAGCTGCATGTAGGGTGACTGCCCTGGTGCATAGCCTGGATGGGAGAAGCAGTGGAATCACCAGTAGAAGAAAGGCACCGGGCTGATTTGTGTTTTTAAAGAGACTGCTTTCAGCCATTGTTTTAATCTCGTTGTTTTTAAAGGATTTTTTTTTTCTAATAGATTTTAACCTCCACCCTTTCATTTGTTTTTATGGATTATTTATTTAAGGAACTGTGATTTGCTGTTTTAATAAAAGCACTTTACATTTTTGCACCATCCCCCTTGCCTTGTTGTGCCTCACTGTCTAGCTCATTGGTGACATTACCGACGGAGTCGGCTCCAAGGGCTTTCAAAAGCAAGATGGGAGCATAGAGCAAACCCACATCGTCACAGGCATAAGCTTTCAAGTGTGGAGACAGTTCAGGAGCAGTGGAACAGGTTTAAAAAAATTTTTACGTGTATGCAGGTACATACCTAAATTTGGAATTAGTGGGACATTTTAAAAACTCTGCTGTGGGTTACTAAAGAGATAAAAAGAAGCTGCAAAGGAAAAAACAGCTGTATAAATAGATAGATAGATAGATAGATAGATAGATAGATAGATAGATAGATAGATAGATAGATAGATAGATAGATAGATAGATAGATAGATAGATAGATAGATAGATAGATAGATAGATAGATAGATACTTTATTAATCCCAATGGGAAATTCACATTCTCCAGCAGCAGCATACTGATACAATAAATAATATTAAATTAAAGAATGATAATAATGCAGGTGAAAAAACAGACAATAACTTTGTATAATGTTAAATGTTAACGTTTACACCCCCGGGTGGAATTGAAGAGTTGCATAGTTTGGGGGAGGAACGATCTCCTCAATCTGTCAGTGGAGCAGGAAAGTGACAGCAGTCTGAGCATGAAGCTGCTCTTCTGTCTGGAGATGATACTATTAAGTGGATGCAGTGGATTCTCCATAATTCATAGGAGCCTGCTGAGCGCCCTTCGCTCTGCCACAGATGTTAAACTGTCCAGCTCCATGCCAACAATAGAGCCTGCCTTCCTCACCAGTTTGTCCAGGCGTGAGGCGTCTTTCCTCTTAATGCTGCCTCCCCAGCACACCACCGTGTAGAAGAGGGCGCTCGCCACAACTGTCTGATAGAACATTTGCAGCATCTTATTGCAGATGTTGAAGTACGCCAGCCTTCTAAGGAAGTATAGTCGGCTCTGTCTTTCTTGCACAGCGCATCAGTATTGGCAGTCCAGTCTAATTTATCATCCAGCTGCACTCCCAGATATTTATAGGTCTGCACCATCTGCACACAGTCACCTCTGATGATCACGGGGTCTATGAGGGGTCTGGGCCTCCAAAAATCCACCACCAACTCCTTGGTTTTTCTGGTGTTCAGGTGTAGGTGGTTTAACAAAGTCATTGATTAGGTCCCTATACTCCTCCTCCAGCCCATTCCTGATGCAGCCCACGATAGCAGTGTCATCAGCGAACTTTTGCACATGGCAGGACTCCGAGTTGTATTGGAAGTCCGATGTATATAGGCTGAACAGGATCGGAGAAAGTACAGTCCCCTGTGGCGCTCGTGTGTTGCTGACCACAATGTCAGACGTGCAGTTCCCAGGACGCACATACTGAGGTCTGTCTTTAAGATAGTCCACGATCCATGCCACTAGGTATGAATCTAATCCCATCTCTGTCAGCTTGTCCCTAAGGAGCAGAGGTTGAATGGAGCTGAAGGCGCTAGAGAAGTCTAGAAACATAATTCTTACAGCACCACTGCCTCTGTCCAAGTGAGAGAGGGATCGGTGTAGCATATACGTAGATGATGGCATCCTCCGCTCCCACCTTCTCCTGATATGCAAACTGCAGAGGGTCAAGGACGTGTTGAACCTGTGGCCTAAGGTGGTGAAGCAGCAGCCTCTCCATGGTCTTCATCACATGTGATGTCAGAGCAACAGGCCGAAAGTCATAAGGCGTATAAGGAGAGGAATGTAGCAGATAAGGTGAAAAATTACCCTAAGAGATTCTTTCAGTATATTAGTATTAAAAGAACAGTGAAGTAGGAGGTGAAGTACATCAGAAATAGTAAAGGGAAATTTAAAAATACAGACAGTGAAATAGAGGTCTTCACAGTGAGGACATAGATAACCTCCCAGCAGTAAATGGGGCTACTAAGGAATTTCTTGTGAATTTCCCATGGGGATTAATAAAGTATCTATCTATCTATCTATCTATCTATCTATCTATCTATCTATCTATCTATCTATCTATCTATCTATCTATCTATCTATCTATCTATCTATCTATCTATCTATCTATCTGTCTGTCTGTCTGTCTGTCTGTCTGTCTGTCTGTCTGTCTGTCTGTCTGTCTGTCTGTCTGTCTATCTATTTTAAGGATGGGAGTGAGTACATACATAAAATATTCACACATGTTTTTAGGAAGTCACTGCAACACTGGAGAGATTCTGAAGGTCTGGAAAATGGCAACTGTTATCACGCTATATAAAAAGGGGGACCGGGTACATCCAAGCAACTATAGGCCAGTAAGCTTAACGTGCATCATAGGAAAATTAATGGAAGTAATTACTAAGGATAAGATTCAGTAACACCTGGCAAGTACAGGAGTTTTACTTAACAGATAGCCTGGGTTCAGAAAAGTTAGGTTGTGTTTTACTAACATGCTGGAATTCTATGTGGAAAAAACAAAAGGATTTGATAAAAGTGGAGCATATCATATTATTTATGTGGACTTTCAGAAAGCATTTGATAAGGTGCCACGTGAGAGGTTGGGCATCAAACTAAAAGAAGTGGGAGTTCAGGGTGGTGTTTAAAAATGGGTGCAGGATCGGCTCAGACACAGGAAGTAGAGGATGATGGTATGAGAAACCTCTTCGGAATTGGCCAATGTTAAGAGTGGTGTACCACAGGGGTCAGTGCCAATGCCACTCTTTTTAATATACTGTATATATGATTTAGATAGGGCGGCACGGTGGCGCAGTGGGTAGCGCTGCTGCCTCGCAGTTGGGACACCTGGGGACCTGGGTTTGATTCCCGGGTCCTTCCTGCGTGGAGTTTGCATGTTCTCCCCGTGTCTGCGTGGGTTTCCTCCGGGCGCTCCGGTTTCCTCCCACAGTCCAGAGACATGCTGGTTAGGTGGATTGGCGATTCTAAATTGGCCCTAGTGGGTGCTTGGTGTGTGAGTGTGTTTGTGTGTGTCCTGCGGTGGGTTGGCACCCTGCCCGGGATTGGTTCCTGCCTTGTGCCCTGTGTTGGCTGGGATTGGCTCCAGCAGACCCCCGTGACCCTGTGTTCGGATTCAGCGGGTTGGACAATGGATGGATGGATGGATGATTTAGATAGGAATATAAGTAACAAGCTGGTTAAGTTTTCAGATGATACCAAGATCTATGGATTGGAAGATAATCTGGAATCCATTAAATTATTACAGAAGGACTTGGACAGCACACAGGGTTGGGCAGATTTGTGGCAAATGAAATTTAATGTCAGTAAAAGTAAAGTATTACACATAGGAAGTAAAAATATTAGGTTTGAATACACAATGTAAGGTCTGAAAATCAAGAGTACACTTTATGAGAAGGTTTTAGGAGTTAGTGGACTTGATACTATCAACTTCCAGACAGTGTTAAGAAGCCATTAGAAGGCTAACGGAATGTCAGGTTATATAGCACCTTGATGTGTGGAGTACAATTCACAGAAGGTTCTGCTCAAGCTGTATAATGCACTGGTGAGGCCTCATCTGGAGTCTTGTGTGCAGTTTTGGTCTCCAGGCTACAAAAAGGACATAGCAGCACTAGAAAAGGTCCAGAGAAGAGCAACTGGCTGATACCAGGGCTACAGGGGATGAATTATGAGGAATGGTTAAAAGAGCTGAGCGTTTAAAGTTTAATCAAAAGAAGGTTAATAGGTGACATCCTGTTCTCATCTAGATTGTTCTAATCTGATGTTCAAATTTCAAATGGGAAAAAAACAAATTCTCTCTTGAGAAGATATGTCTAAAAAAATGCTTGAATTCATTAGTGACACTTTAGAATAAGCGTGCTGAGCCTGAGTGAATCTCTTATGCTATTAATTATTCTGCTAGCTGTGCTACCCCTTTAAGAATAGTTGAAATTGATGTAATCAATGGAGACCTCAGCATCAAGATTTGCAGTGCATCATGCATTGAAAATGTTTCTGTTATATACCATTTGGTATTACATCCGTAAAAGTAGTGTTGATGTTTGTGATGCATCATTTATTGGAATGACAAATGAAATGCATTATACTACTAAAAATGTTAGTGCTGTGTCATTTATTGGAATGACAAATGAAATGCATTTGACTAGTTTGTGTTGCACCATCAGTGAGAATGACAAATGCAATGCATTTGGTTACTAAAGATGTTTGTGATGTACCATCTGTTGGAATAACAGAGACATAACAACTGGACAGACATATATGCAGATGCACAGATGCCTATAACTTTTATTTTATGGTGGATTATTTATTTTGAAAGTTAGACTTTTTTTTATACTTGTGTCTCGTGTTTCATTTTCTCTTTATCTTGAGTAGGTGTGGAATCTTATTTTATGTTTTGTTTTTTCCTTTATTTTTTTCTATATTGATTCTGAAGTGAACAGTTGTGTTATTATTTGTTTGATTGAGTTGCAAGCTATTGTAATCTTCTGTTTTTCTAAAATAAAATATTTAAAAAGAAAATGTTGTCTAACAATGCTAATTATAATAAGTGCTTTATGTGTTGCATATACAAGAATATTACACTACTTGATAATTCAATTTTTGTTTTGCAGTAAAGCAATTAGCAGTAAAAGTAGAAAATGGCAATGGAAAGAAGTTAAGCAGTTGTATTATGTTTAGAAAATAGAGCTGTTTTTTGCACTATATATATATATATATCAATAAGAGCATGTAAAAAGCAGTACTAATATGAATACTAAATGTGATTACAGCTAGATATTTGTTCCCAGATCTACCGTATTTGTACTTATTATTGTTGCATGAAAATGAAGCATACACAGGAAATGTGCATAGCTCTCCGTGAAGCACTCTCTGCTTTTCCAGACAGCTATTGGGTGCTGTAAATTGATATGTGTGCATTGCATATTATTATCATCAGTCACATAATGCCTTCTAACTCTTCAGCTTAACTACACATTAGTGCACTGAGCTAAATGCTATAAAAGTAATCGCTTTTCAGTTGTTATAGCCAAACATTTTTTTTTCCTATTATCCAAGACTTGATGCTTTTTCATACAGTTTATGCTTTTAAATAATTAGACAAACAAGACTAGAACAATGACCAGTAAATTAAAGTTCATAGCATATTAGCTACAATACACGTTTTGTTTCTCTTGTTAGTTTGTATCAAGCCATGGGAGATTGTTAATTAACAAAAAATCGTTGAAATTGATGTGGAATTAATAGCCTGAGTACATTTTCCTGTGTAATTTCCATAACATTACGTTCTTAAACCTGCTTACTGTAATTCAGTGGGATTGCAGCATGCAGAACCTATTCTGTCGACAACAAGTGCACAGAAAGAACAAGCCCATCCACCAATGTAAAATTTTCCAGTTAACCTAATATGGTTATCATTGAGTTGATTTATAGGGGAGTGTATTATCGTAGTATTTCCCTCTACGTACCCTTTACCTGTTTTCTCAAGGGTAAGTGTTCTGGTCAGATTCGTTATTGGGTTGGTCTACTGTTGCATTTTAAGATGAACACACGCATACATAGATATATACACATACACACAGACCCAAACCATAACAGAGCCCCATGAATGACACACATACACTGATTAACCTTTAGCACTTTAAACCACACAAGTGCTTTAGGAATAACACAGCCTGTCACTCTCTCAGCACTTCAAGAGACTTACTTATCGGCATGAACAACATACGATGTTTTAATGATATCTCAGTCCCAAATATTACTCTTGGTCTACAAGAATACATTTAAACATACAAAGACACAGCACTCTTGACTATAGATATACATTACATAGATATACATTTAGGGCGGCACAGTGGCGCAGTGGTAGCACTGCTGCCTCGCAGTTAGGAGACCCGGGTTCGCTTCCCGGGTCCTCCAAGCGTGGAGTTTGCATGTTCTCCCCGTGTCTGCGTGGGTTTCCTCTGGGCGCTCCGGTTTCCTCCCACAGTCCAAAGACATGCAGGTTAGGTGGATTGGTGATTCTAAATTGGCCTTGGTGTGTGGGTGTGTTTGTGTGTGTCCTGCGGTAGGTTGGCACCCTGCCCGGGATTGGTTCCTGCCTTGTGCCCTGTGTTGACTGGGATTGGCTCCAGCAGACCCCCGTGACCCTGTGTTCGGATTCAGCGGGTTGGAAAATGGATGGATGGATGGATAAATATACATTTATCAACCAAGAATACCTTCTTCACGTACTGGTCCTACTATTGAGTTGAGCTCTCACTCTCAGCCTTAATAAACCTCGCAGCACAGAGGTAATGGCAATAGTCCGGCTGCACTAGGTGCTCAAAGAAATCTAACTTATTACTTCAATCACTCTAGACATTAAGACAAAGCATAGAAAGTTAAAAGCAGCATGGTATTTATTACAAGAATAATAATAATACCACTGGAACAAAGAATAATAGAAAATAGGTACTGATAGGAAAGTCTGAATATATATAGTCTTTAGGAAAAGCTTACGAAAAAGTTACAGATGTCAAGGATGAATGTCCCAGGGCGGCGTTTGATTTAGCAATCGATGTTCATGATGCTTTTCCCTGGATTTAATCAATAAACATCCTTTTCAGAGATATTGCAGTAAGGTGTCATCGGAATTTAATGGGTGTTCTAGGCAATTCACAACACAGAGAAGCCGAACATGTTCTCACCGTGATAATATCTCACACTGCCACCTGGCGGATTCCTCCAGATTTACGTAAAGTACGTGCGCAAGTATAAACACTTCAATGCTTGCGTAGCAGGAGCGTCCGCTGCAGCATGTGTCGCGTTGCGTGAAGTACAACTCCGGCCTTATACAAGACCCAGAAGTACTTCCTATACCAGCACATTGTCCATAGGAAGTATTTCTGTGTCAGGCGGAAGCCTTATAAAAGCAGAGAGGACAACTCCTTGCAGCACCTCTTGGCAGCATCCTGCAACCTAACAAGGTCAGCCCACAGGGCTACAGTTCCCAGCATGCCCTACAGTGTCCATACAGGTACCGTAGTCCAGGGATGCTGCCATTGGGGAAATTAATAGTTCAAATAAGTTATCTTCCCCTGTTGTTCCAGCATACTGGCTTCCCAGATGGGTAAGGATCTTTGGCTGAGCCTTTCCAGGGCGCCAGCATCTCCATTGTAGTGTTGGCACTTTCCACCAATCTAATGGTTGAGGCAGGGAATGCCCTGTCTTCCTTCTTGTTCAGTTCCTGGCTTGGCATCCTGGCCTGTTAAGCATTCTTCAGCCATCCCGTCTGGGACACCAGTGCATGCTTGCCGTCCTTTACAATGTGTAATAGTCATTTGCAGGGGATATAAGTATATTAATTAGAATGTTTGAAAAACGAAGGCTTCACTAGTAAGGGTGATGGACAACAATGACATACTTTACATCATTTCAAAAGACCTACTTCTAATGGGTGAGCGACACTACTACTACTTTGTACCCAAACTGAAAAATAAGTATTTTTTTTTAATTGTAAAAATGAGTGTTCCGTTGTTATTTGAGTCTTGTAGTAAGGCTTTTAAGAAAAATATGAAAAGCACCTACGACAATAGCCATGTCCGTCTGTCTGTCCGTCCATCTACTGCAAATGCCATGTGCATCTGTCTGTCCATCTGTCTACTGAATTAGCCATGTCTATCCGTCCATCCACCTGTCAACTGTGCTTGCCATGTCTGTCTATCTGTCCATCCATCCACTGCAATAGCCATGTTTATCTGTCTGTCCATCCCATCTGTTTGATTGAAACAACTCGACCTCCTGTGGACTGATTTTGTTATTTAAATTATAAATCAGTTGTACTTCCTTGTGCACATTACCTGTATTCAGAAACATGCTGCATGTCTCTTTAACACAAATCTTTACTTTTGGCACATACCTTTTAAACTGCTGGCTCAGAGGGTTTTATAATTTCCATTTTAAGTGTTGCTATTTTGAGCTGATAGAATTATCTGAATAAGGTATCATGACAGCTATTATTTATTAACACATTTTACTTGTTAACAACTTAGGTTTACATTACCATATATACATTTATATATATATATATATATATATATATATATATATATATATATATATATATATATATATATATATATAGTGCTGCTTAAGAAAGTAATTATTTCCTGAAAAATTTCCTACCGCTTTTCACTGATTGGTTACCATGGTACAATTTTACTTATAGGAAAAGAAAAGTGAATCATAGTTTAATAAATGAAGTACACATTGTTTAGAGATATATTACATGTTTAACAATTAGGTATAGTGACAAGTTGTTAGTGCTGTTGCCTCACAACTCTAAATTCCTTGGTTTGTATCTCGGTCTGGGCATTGCTTGTGTCGAGTTATACTAAGTCTCCCACCTCTGAATTACTTTTTCCATGGATGGTCCAGTTTCCTACCTACAGTGGATTTAGACAGCATTTAGACCCTTTGCTGTGTAACTCCAAATTGTGGTCAGCTGCATCCTGTTTGTTGTGAATGTTCTTGAGATGCGTCTAGAACTTGATTGGAGTTCACATGTGGCAACCTGAATTGATTGGACATTTAGAAAGGGAGACACCTGTGTCTATACGTTCCCACAAATCACACTGCATGTCAGGACAAAAAACAATCCATGAAGTCCAAGGAACTCTCTTTAGACATCCATGATAAAACCATGGTGAGACATAGAGTAGGGAAATTAGATAAAGCCAATTCTAGAGCTTTCAGTTTTCTTAGGAGCAATTGGCCTCAATTGTTGTGAAATGAAAGAAGCTTGGAAATACCAGAACTCTTTGTAGAGTTGGCCATCGGCCTAAGTGAGTAATCGGACAAGAAGGGCCTTGCTCATGAAGGGGATTATGAGCTCAATGGTCACTCTAATAAAGCTTCAGAAGTCCTCTATTGAGATGGGAGAATCTGTTGGGAGGATGACCATCTCAGCAGCACTCCATCAATTAAGTATTTATGATACTGTGGCTAGACACAGGCCACTCTTAAATAAAAGGCATGTGACTCCATTTAAAAGACTGAGAGCATGAGGAAAAAAAGGTTCTCTTGTCTGATGAGACAAAATTTGAACTCTTCAGGCAGATCTTCAGGCACTATGTCTAGCAAAGACCAGGCACTGCTCATCAACTGCTTAATACCATCCCTGAGGTGAAGCATGGTGGTGGCATCATCATGCTATGAGGGTTCTTCTCAGTGGCAGGGTCAGGGAGACTGATCAGAATTGAGGTAAGGATGAATGCTGCCAAATACAGAGAAGTCTTTGAAGAAAACCTGTTCCAGAGTGCATGCAGCCTCAGACTTTGGTAACAGATCACCATTTACCATGGCAATAACCTGAAACATAGAGCCATGTCTTCACTGGAGTAGCTTTGGGACACGTCTTTGACTGTCTTTAAGGGGGCCATCCAAAGGTCAGAATTCAACCCTGTTGAACATCTGTGGAGAGACCTGAAGATGGCAGAGGCTCCACTTTCAATATAATGGAGCATGAGTGGATCTGCCAGGAAGAATGAGGTAAACTGGCCAAATCCGAGTTTACAAAGATTGTAGAGGAGAGTGGATGAGACTACGTGGGATCTGTGTGGCAGGTGACAAGAGAATATATTGGGATTATACAGTTGTGGAAAATGATTTGGAGCTCTGTGAAGGTATTATAACATTAAAATGTCTTCTGTTTGAACCCAGGAAAGTGCCGTATGGTTGTGTCTTAGGGTTTTGGGACTCAGTGGCACGCCTTGCTGGCTACAATATTAATACAATGTCATCATCTAAATAATGTGCAGAAGCAATTAAAAAGGCAAATAAAATACTATGTTATATTCTAAACACTGTTGAGTATAAATCGAGGAACATTATACTACATAATTGTTATGTGTCAGCCTGGGTTTATGTATATTTTTTGTATTATTGTTGTTTTTGTTCATTTTTAATCATTATTTTTCATATTTCTAGCAATTTCTGTTATATTTGTTTATGATTTAACTTATATGTACTAGCGCTATCACAAAGAACTCACTATTTGCATATACGGTTATCCCTTGCAGTTCACAGGGTTTAATAGCACAGGACCCTCTCGAATGTGAAAATCTGCGAATACATACTTGTCCCATGATTATATTCTAAGATTGTTGCACTAAATAATCTGAAATCTGAAATAGAATGATCACAGCACAAAAAAAAATCACGCGTGTAAGGCTGGCTGCTGAGACAAAGATGTGTGGCATCCCCCTGACAAAATGTGTATATTGTATGCATTTATGACTTACTAGACCTTTTTGGTTTTCTTCACATTTTCTCACCTACAGGCATCAGCTGTGACTTTCTGCAATGGACTGCAAGCTCACAAAGTTAATTTTCATTTAATTTTTGATGACAAACCCACAAATAGGCAGATCCGAAAATGCGATGATGGTTGCTACTGAATTGTCTGGTTCAGTAACTCTAGCATAATCATGTCAGGGCTTTAGTTTCATGATGTGTACATCGATTTGACTTTTTTTTTCACTCATCCATTGCCCCCCCACGTGAAGTTACCAGTCATTAACATCACAGCTCTAAACCTCATTCACGTTTCCTGAAAAGAAGAAAGTGGTCACCACGCTGCTCTAGCCAGTATATGACGTCAGGCTACAGAATAGTATGATAAGACCAATTTTCTTATTTTTTCAGACAACAGAATAGGCTGACAAGACCATTTCTCTTATTTTTAGACCCTTATGTGGTATTTTTATTATCACTTTATTTTTATTATCACATTTTTTTACTATTTTTAAAATTTTCCTCATATCCCTAGCAACCAGATGGACACACAGAGACACTTGTCCTTTCGTTAAGGTGGACAGGCTAATTTCTGTTCATTTCCCAGTTACTCTCCTTTGGACGTATTCAGCTTTAATGTTTGCAGTATACCATCTATTGAAATGTATTGTAGTAATAAAATGCATTTCATTTATCATTTCAACTGATTGTGCATCACAAACATTAGCACTGCATTTACGCATTCCATACCAAAATGGCATATAACAGAGACATAGCAACACACAGAGACACACACATATACGAAGTATAGGGAAAGTATTGTAGTCGTACAAGATTTCGACCTCGAGATTTTGATGAGTCGTGATGTTTTAGACCTCCCTGACTCTGATTTATTTTCTTGTGGGGAAAATTTTGTAATCATCCAAATATTCGACCTCGAGATTTTGATGAATCTCGACGTTTTAGAAAGTATTATAGTCGTCCAAAAATTCGATTTTGAGACTTTTTGACATTTTAGACCTCTGTGAGTCCGAAAATACAATTTTTGGAATTATGTCTGTGTGTGTGTGTGCATGGGTGTGTGTGTGTGCGTGTGTGTGTGTGTGTGCAAACACGATACCTTCAATACACTTTCACTTAGGTTAACCAAATTTTGCAAGTGTTAGGTACAAAACGTAGATTTCTATCAACGTTTGAGCTATTTCCTCTACCGGAAGTGGTACTTTACCTGTTATTCATGCAACTACAGAGTGTGATTTATTCAAATTTACTTTTTTAATTTAATTTGATTTGTTGTTGATGATTCTTTAATGTACATAATTTAAAAATATAATCATTGTCTTGCGGTTTACTCCTCATATATTCATCCCCATATCTGAGTCATATGAGAAAGTTTAGGGGAGATCACTCCTGACTTTTTTGAAGGTGGATTACACATTAGGCACTATATAGTTTAAGTTGAAAGTGAAAACATTCACTTTTTTTTTGCTGTTGCTTTTATTCAAAGCATCGTAACAGTCACAGACACACTGTAGCATTGTTTCCTGATTTCTACAAGTGGAGTCATGGCAGGTTTATAGTCTGAGGGGTCGCAAAAGAAGTCATTGGTGGGGATTAATCCAGACATTATCCACTAGACCATTATAAGAAGCATTAATATATACTCAGATGACTGAAACCGCAGAACCATTCCCAGATAGTTTATTATTTCTGCTGCTTTAAACATCAAGGCAGTGAACAAACTGCTGTGGAATTTTCCCTTTATTCTCAAGGCATTCCGCATTTCTCAGGAGAAGCATTAAAAGCTTAAAGCATGTTGTTGAAGTGATAGGACAAAACAGTATAAATATTAGATTAAAGGTGGAACATTTTTTAACATCCTTACAAGAGGCCTTTTTCTTGAACTGACTGCAGCAAACTACCATAGAGAGTAAAGAGATGCAGATACCCTTGTTAACGCTGTGAACCTTATAATGATCAAAAGCATTTGTGCCTTCCATTAGCTGATTTGACAGTCCGTTAGTTGCTAATAATTACTTTCAGGTTATTAAACCTAATTATTTTTGAGAATTAAAAGAGCATTTAGAAGTTTTTTTGAAAGCAAAGACTTAAAACCTGTGCCTGTTTCATTTAAAGAAGGTTCCTTTACTTTTATATTTTATATAGTCAGAATTGAATAAAAATCTCAGTTTTGATTTTTTTAAATCTGCTTTATGTCTACCTCAGTTGAGTTAATGCAAACTTTAAAGTCTGTTTTGAATAACTACAGGCATCTGTATATCTTACATCGTCAGTACTATATGTGAAAAAGAGTATTGTGCTTCTCAACATTTGCTGTTAATGATGACCAAATGCAGCAAAACAACCTAAGTTTTGATAATGCAGAAGATCAGATAATTGTGATATAAACGTTACCTTCAATTTCCAGTTCTTTACTGATTTTTCTCATATATTCCACCACATTTGAAAATATTGATACTTTACCCTTTGTTCAAGATACATTTTCTGGATTCTCACCATGATGCAATGGAATTTTTTGGTTAAGTGTTATCTTCTATTTAAAATGTGTGTCCTTCAAATGCACAATTGATTATTTCTTACACTATATGGCCAAAGGTTTGTGGGCATCTGACCATCACAACTCCAGTATATAAACTTGTTGGACATTGCATTCCAAAACCATGGACATTAATATGGAGCTGGCCTCCTACTTTGTGGCTGTAATAGCCTCTGCTTCTCTGGGAAGGCACAAAAGAAGTGAGTCTGTGTGAATTTGTGCACATATTCAGTGAAAAAGAGCATTTATGAGATCAGGTTTTGAAGTTGGACAAGAAGACTTGACATCAGAACATTAGAACACTCTACACGAGAACAGGCCATTCAACGCAACAAAACTCACCAGTCCCATCCACTTATTTCTTCCAAAAAAACATCAACTCAAAAGTCCCTAAAGTCTTACTGTCTACCTCACTACTTGGTTACTTATTCCAAGTGTCTATCGTTCTTTGTGTAAAGAAAAACTTCTTAATGTTAGTTTTGAAATTTACCCTTAACAAGTTTCCAACTGTGTCCCCGTGTTCTTGATGAACTCATTTTAAAGTCACAGTCTCAATCCACTGGACTAATTCCCTTCATAATTTTAAACCCTTCAATCATGTCACCTCTTAATGTTATTTTCCTTAAACTGTAAAGACTCCGCTATTTTAATCTTTCCTCATAACTCAACCCCTGTAGCCCTGGAATCAGCCCAGTCGCTCTTATCTGGATCTTTTGTAGTGCTGCTATGTCCTTTTTGTAGCCTGGAGACCAAAACTGCACACAGTACTCCAGATGAGGCCTCACCAGTGTGTTATAAAGCTTCAGCAGAACCTCCTGTGACTTGTACTCCACATATCAAGGCGCTATATAACCTAACATTCTGTTAGCCTTCTTAATGGCTTCTGAACACTGTCGGGAAGTCGATAGCTTACCGTCCACTATGACTCCTAAATCCTTCTCAGATGTACTCTCAATTTTCTGACCTCCCATTGTGTATTCAAACCTAACATTTTTACTTCCTATGTATAATACTTTACTTTTACTGACATTAAATTTCATCTGCCACAAATCTGCCCAAGCCTGTATGCTATCCAAGTCCTTCTGTAATGATATAACGGATTCCAAATTATCTGCTCATCCACTTATCTTGGTATCATCTGCAAATTTAACCATCTTGATACTTATATTCCTATCTACTTGCCATGTGCTGCTCAATCTTATCCTTAGTATTAGGGTGTTGTACCGTGTTAGCCATTATGAATGTAGTGAGAAGTCAAGCAAAATGACACCTTTCATTGAAGAAGGTGCCCTGAGTTGCCTTCGAAAGCTTGCATATTGTAATCTTTTAAGTTAGCTAATAAAAGGTGTAATTTTGCTTGACTTGTCACTATAATCTTATTCTTAATAATTCCTTCCATTAATTTTCCTGTGATGCATGTTAAGCTTACTGGCCCATAGTTGCTTGGATCTGCCCAGTCACCCTTTTTATATAACAGGATAATTTTTTCCATTTTCCAGTCCTTTGGAACCTCCCCAGTGCACAGTGACTTCCTAAAAATATGTGTCAAGTGTTTACATATGTACTCTCTAGCCTCCTTAACTCCTTGACTTACAGTCGGAGTTTCAGTTCATCCCAAAGGTGTTCAGTAGGGCTGAGGTCAGGGCTCTGTGCAGGTCACTCATGTTCCTCCATGTCTTTATGAACCTGAATTTGTGTACAGAAGCACAGTCATGCTGGAACAGAAAAGGGCCTTCCCCAAATGGTCTTTATATGCAGTAGCATTAACAGAATGTGAAGGAGCTAAGGCACTTAGCCCAAACTCTGAAAACCAGATTAAGACCATTATCACTCTTCCTCTTACCTCTTTTACAGGAGGCACTTTCTATTCTGGAAGGTTGTGTTCTCCTGGCATCATCCAAACTCAGAAGTGTCCATCACACTGTCAGATAATAAAGGCCACATAGTAAAGTGTGATCCATCACTCCAGAGAACAAGTTTCCACTGCTGTAGAGTCCACTGGGGACACCACTCTAGCCAGTACTCACCATAGTGTGCTTGACCATGGAAACACATTTCATGAAGGTCCCAGTTCTTGTGCTGATGTTGCTTCCAGATTCAGATTTGGAACTCTGCTGTGATGTCACAGAGGGTAGGCAATTTCTACACATTAGGAGCTTCTGTACTCGACAAACCCACTTTGTGAGTTTGCCTGGTTGACCATTTTGTGGTTGAGCTGTTGTTGCTCTTTCCACTTCCCAATAATAGCACTTATAGTTGACCAGGGCAGATCTAGCAGAGAAGAAATTTCACATACTGACTTGTGGCAAAGGTGGCATCCTATGACAGTGCCACGTTTAAAATCGCTGAGCTCCTCGGTATGTCCCATTCTTACTGTTAATGTTTGTCAATGGAGATCGCATGGCTATGTGCTCGATTGTTTGCACCCGTTAGAAATGGGTGAGGCTGAACCACTTGAGCTCAACAATTTGAAGGGGTGTCAACAAACCATGTGGTGTATATCATTAGAAAATTATCTTAAATTGCTAAAAAAAAACAATGAAGTGTCACCTTGTACAACATTTTCTGCCAGACTACAAATATGATAGGCCAGAACGTCCTGAAAAAGAACCAAAAGATGTGAGAAGGTAGGGACGTAATGTCAGGAAAACCTACAAACATTAAAATGCCAAAGCCCTATATTTAAACCTGGAATCAAAATCAAAAGCTGTGCAAAGTCCTAACTCCCTAAAAATATTTATTTATAAACAACATGTATTGAGCTGTGTTTGGAAATCCATGTACTTGGATTCTACTGACAAAGCATTGCAACTTCCAGCCTACGAGTGTTAGCAATAGGATAACGCTGAAAACAATAAAATTGAAAACACATGAAATTGTGTCACCCATGAGTTAAAACCAAACCATGAAGATGTAGCAAATAAAAGGGTAGGTCAGTAATTATCCACACTGTTGTATTTTTTGGGTGATTCTGACAAACCGACAAGGATTTTGGCCCCTGGTACAACTTCAGCCCATATAAAGCGGAGCTCGCTGCTCTGTTTTGGTGCAAATGGAGAGCGGACTGACCATGTTTACTCCTAGAAAACAATAAGAGAAACACTGATCAAGGTGACAACTTTACCACTGTGATCACGACACACCACGTTTTCTCTATGTGTGTGGGCAAAGCTGTACAGCCAACCCAAACAATATTATAACAAAGGTGCAGATAATAAGTAAATCACCCTCATAATTACTTTGACAATCAGGGTGTCATTTTGTAGTGTGAACTGCAAAAGGGTGCATGTCACCACTTCTGATGTCGTTTTTGCCAAGTAGAAAATGTGACCTTGTGGTCCCAGCATGTCCTGTGGGTGTCCATGGGGGAATCCTAACCCAGAGAGTCTGCCCTCTAATGCAGGGGTCCCCAACCCCCGGTCCGCGGCCCACTACCGGTCCGCAGCCGTCTGACAGCCGGGCCGAGAGAAAACTGCCGGCAACGGCGACTCACTCAGACTTTTCAGAACGCTTGGTGGACGGGGCTTTGCAGCGCTGGAGAGAGACCGAGGTGAGAGAGTATTACAACAAAGTATTTTTATGGTCCCGACAGTTTCTCAATATGACACGAGTCTATAGAAATCGCGTTACTACGAAGTACATTCAACAGATGCTTTCATTACAACGAAGTGACCTTGAAATGCTTGAACGAATCATCCACAGAGCAGTTAGATCTGTGGTCGCAGCTCAGTTGTGCACGTTTGCACAACGATCCCCAAACAGAAACATTGTAAAAAAATCTCTTTCTTCGAACTTTCCCCATACTGGTTTTTTTTTTTTTCTGTTTCTGTTGTCTGTGGTTTTCATTGATTCCTTTTGCTTATTGCTTGTCAACATTTGAAAAACATCCATTGGAATTTAACTAATTGTCACCCTCCTATAGAAATGGCAGACACGAAAAAAAGATTGCAGTGTTAATGTTTGTGATGTGCAATCTGTTGGATTGTCAAATGTAAAGCATATGTCTTTGTTATATGCATAAAAAGAAGAAAAATCTCAGATTGCAAATGTATGCAGCGTAATAACTTTAATAATAATAGAAATGTTATGTAAATTGTGTATAAAACTGCCCACCCCCCAACCAACTAACCCCCACAAAACCAGACCGGTCCGTGGAAAAATTTGCATCTAATAAAGTGGTCCTTGCTGTCAAAAAAGTTGGGGACCACTGCCCTAATGTATTGGGGGAGCCACTGGTGGGCATATATCATCTGACCCTGTCCCTCCATTACAATAGCTTCACGGCCAGGTAAGGATCTTCCTGCATCCTTGCTGGGACGCCAGCATTTGACATCTTCTGCCAACCTCCAGGCAAAGGCACGGATCATCCTGTCTTTCTTCATGGCCATTCATTACAGCGGTCTTCTGGTAAAGTAAAGGAATCATATGCCACCCCGGTCGAGATACCAGCCCACATCTGCTGATGATCATCTATCTATCTATCTATCTATCTATCTATCTATCTATCTATCTATCTATCTATCTATCTATCTATCTATCTGTCTGTCTGTCTGTCTGTCTGTCTGTCTGTCTGTCTGTCTGTCTGTCTGTCTGTCTGTCTGTCTGTCTGTCTGTCTGTCTGTCTATCTATCTATCTATCTATCTATCTATCTATCTATCTATCTATCTATCTAGAGCAGGTTGGGGCTCAATCCCTGGATTCTGGAGTTGTGAGATGGTAGCACTAACCACCACACCATTGTCCCCACTTCATTTAGTTAAGCAACTATTAACAAAATAGCAAAGTACAGTTCATATTACTTTTCACAGTTTTTGCAGTATCATCCTGTTTAAGTTCTATCTGTTTTTAAAATGGTATTGTGATGGTAAGGCAGTATACATGAGATTCCACTTTCTTAATTAAATGAAATGTATAACCCAATATTAAATGGAGGGGAGGCAGTGAGCTGTCCTGAAGTCATTACTTCTGATAGCTGAAGTTTTGCAGTTCTGTTGAATCGGGATTCTGTTTGTTCTGATGTGGCACACAGTATCAAGCTTATAATTTCCTAGTTTTTAACAGATTAAATCTATGTATGCCTGCATGTTTGGTAAATCAAAAGAAAACAAAAGTGATTTTTTTTTTTCATTTTGAATTTTCCTTCACGTTTTAGCAATCGCATTCATCTAAATCTGCTCAGTTCTGCTCCCAGGTGTGAAATGGAATGCAGAACCTGAAGGTCATTCCTTTACACACAATAGATCATTGCCAAGGAAACACAAAATCAGACATATTATTGTTTAAATAAGTGCAAAAAACAAAACAATAGAACGGTTATATATCATTTTGTAATTAACGTTTTAATAAAAACAATTTTATAATCACAAGTATGTTTCCTTTAATATTCCATACATACCATATATACTGTATATAAGCTGCATGGCTGACTTTGACGTTTACATCATTAACAATTACTTGCCCTAAGTCAATGTCTTGGGTGCTCCATGCTCTAAAACAATGCTAAAGCAGTCCCTTGTTGGGAATGAAAAATGGCTTTTCAGTTAAAGTGCATAAAAAACTTTTCTGATAAATGAACTCGGCAAGTGCGATTATGCCCAGGGTTTACCTGACTCGAAAGACTTAAACTTTGCTGCTGGACTACCATTTATTTATTTTACAAATTGCCTAGAGAAAGAATGTACAAAGAATGTGCTGATACTATGAAAATAAACTATATCTCCTTTTAAATGCATGGGAAAAATCAATTTTTGTACAATGTTCAGTCCAGTATCTGACTTTAGATGAATAATCCACCGAGACACAATACATGTAAGTACAAAATGCGTTTTTCTGCTACTGAGCTGTGCACTGCTGCTTCATTTGATTTTGTGCATTACTGAACCTGGCCGTTTACTTTATGTTTTATATAACATATCCAGCTCTCCGTCCCTTATAGATACAGTGCCTATAAAAATATTCAGCCCTTGGATGGCTTCACTTTTTATTGTCATTCAACGTTGAGACATTATGAATTTAACTGGGCTTTTTCGACATTGATCAAGAGAGGAAGACTCATTAATGTCAAAGTAAAAACAGCGCCTGCAAAGTGGTCTGCATTGATTACAAATATAAGACACAAAAGGATGTATCGCTTAAGTTTTCACTCCCTTCAAGTCCATACCTTTGGCAGCCATGACAGCCTTGAGTCTGTGTGCACAGGTCTCAATGAGCCTTGCACATCTGGACACTGCAATTTTTTCCCACTCTTCTTTGTAAATCTGCTCAGGTCCTGTCATGCTGCGTGTTGACCGTGAGTGAAGAGCCTTTGTCAAGTCAATTGGACTGAGATCTGGACTCCAACTCGGCAATTCCAGGACATTAGCATTGCTGTTGTGAAAATATTCTTGTGTAGGTTTGGCTTAATGGGGTTGTTGTCTTGCTGGAAAACCAACCTTCTCCCAAGGCACAGGTTTCTTGCAAACTGCATCAGGTTTTCCTCAGGGATTTCCTTGTATTTCGCTGCATTAATTTTTCCCTCTATCCCATGGATGTCGAACTCCAGGCCTGGTGGGCCACAGTGGCTGCAGGTTTTCATTCTAACCCTTTTCCTAATCAGTGACCAGATTTCACTGCTAATTAACTTCTTTTTCCCATCATTTTAATAGCCCTGTTTTTAAGGATTCAGTCCTTTGAATTGATTTGTTTCTTCATTAAATGGCAGCCAAACAGAAATAAGACATGAAGTGAGCTGAGAGATGACCAGATAAATCGGGGCTTCAGACTCCAACCAGTTTCTTCATGAGAAGCCGATTCTTGCTGTTAATTAAACCCGTTATTTAATTCTACATCTTGTCGCTGCTCTCATTCTGCTGCAACAAATATTTCCAAAACTGTTTTCTGTTTTTACTTTCTCATATACGAAGTATAGGAAAAGTATTTTAATCGTCCAAAAATTCAACCTCAAGATTTTGATGAATCTCGACGTTTTAGACCTCCCTGAGTCCAATTTACTTTCTCGTAGAGAAAATATCGTAATCGTCCAAAAATTCAACCTTGAAATTTTGATGTATCTCGATATTTTAGACCTCCCTGAGTCCGATTTACTTTTTCTCATAGGGAAAATATTGTAATCATCCAAAAATTGGATTTTGAGATTTTGATGAATCTCGATACTTTAGACCTCCCTGAGTCCGAAAATACAATTTTTGGAATTATGTCTGTGTGTCTGTCTGTGTGTGTGTGTGTATGTAAGCACGATAACTAGAGTACTCTTTCACTAAGGTCAACCAAATTTTGCATACAAGTATTAGATAGATAGATAGATAGATAGATAGATAGATAGATAGATAGATAGATAGATAGATAGATAGATAGATAGATAGATAGATAGATAGATAGATAGATAGATAGATAGATAGATAGATAGATAGATACTTTATTAATCCCAAGGGGAAATTCACATACCCCAGCAGCAGCATACTGATACAAAAAAACAATATTAAATTAGGTACAAAACATAGATTTCTGTCTACTTTTGGGCTATTTCTGCTAACCGGAAGTGGTACTTTTTTATTCATGCAGCTGCAGAGTCTGATTTATTCAACTTTCCTTTTGTAATAATTGTTCAATATATTATTAATTTGACTTGTTGTTGATGGTTTTTTAATGTACATGATATACAAATATAATCATTGTCTTTACTCCTCAAATATCCATCCCCATATCTGAGTATACGAGAAAGTCTAGGGGAGACCACTCCCTATTTTTTCTAAGAACACCGTCAAAATGTTTTGGTGACCTCAGAGATCAACCTCCACCTTTCTTTATTTCCATGTATTGTGTGATGGGCACAGGTTAGCTGGTCATGTGGTGGCTTATTCTGTGTCTCATTATTGTTTGGATGCTAAATAAGGAAAATGAAACAACTAAGGGGCCTGAGTTAAGTTAATTAAAATTAAGGCAAAACATGTTAATTAGCAGCCAAAACTGGTCACTAATTAAGAAGATGGTTAGAATGAAAACCTGTGTCCACTGCAGCCCTCCATGACCGGAGTTCGACACCCCTGCTCTATCCTCTGAAGCCTTCCAGGGCCTGCTGCAGAAAATCATCCTCACAGCCTAATGCTGCCACCATGTACTTCACAGTAATGACGATGTGTTTTTGAAAATTTGCTGTGTTTATTCTGATGGCCAAACAGCTTGATTTTTATCTTTTCAGACCATAGAGCCTTCTTCAGGCTGACTACAGAGTCTCCCATGTGTCATCTGGCAAAGTTCATGTATGTTTTCTAACAGTGTTTTTTACATTCCCACTCTCCCATATAGCTTCAACTGGTGAAACACCTGGGCAACAGTTGGTCTGCACAGTTTCTCCAGTTTTATCCACTTAATTGGCAGGCTGCTTTGTTCTAAATAATTCTACAGTTCTAAAATTGTGCGATGTACCATACATTTGAGTCAGAATTCTCTATTTTGTTGATAAGCAGCATTTTTTTAAATTATTTGATCACAATAAATGACAATGTTAATCCATACATAATTTATCCAGCAAAAAGATAATACTTAATAAAATAGAACTAAAAAGCCCCTTTCCTTTTGTTCTTTTCTGATACACACGTTTGCCCTTGACCAAGCAATGTATTTAGAAAGGGCTTTACTTTTTAATTCCTCCTGTGGAATGCAATGCTTTTGTAACATTACAGACATGTCACACACACCCCCTCCCCTCCATTCCCAACCTCCATGGTCCAAACAATAAAAATATAGCAGCAAACTGTGATACTAGGTTTTGATGTTAATCGTAGCCTCAGGTTTCAGCTGAATCTGCTCACAGTGAGTTCCTTGACTGCTTAACAGGGAGTTCTGCGAGTGGCAAGGCACCCCATAATTACTCTAGCAGAGTTAGTAGAGATCTGTGGAAGAGACAAGAGAAGAAATTGGATGACTCATGACCAGGTCCCTTCTGACAGCAAGATGTCACATTATCTTGTAGGCGGGGATGGCATTTCAAACTAGGAAAGTTAAAAGGGACAAAAATAATACAAAGGAACTAAACACTGAAGGCAGCCCTGTAGCCTTCCAAGACAGAAGCAGACTGCCTAAAAACAGTTCCATTCATTTTCAAGCCCACTCTTCCTTTAAAACTTATATTAACAAGTGCTGTCAAAATAAGCTCTACCATGACCTTAAATGGAAATTTATGAAAATGAATGAATGCTCAATTAAGTCACTGTAATGATCTAAGCCACTGAAATGGAGCGTGGCATATCCACTAGTAGGTTTAACAGCTGCTCCGTCCACCCATTTAAGGTCAATGAATTTCCAGTGTTGCTGAGAGCAGCCCACCTTCCCTGAGTCATTGAAAGGCTTATCTAAACAATCTCAACAACTGCAGAGGGTGGAGAAGGCGGCGTAGCAAATTAATGGCACCGACTTGCCTTCTGTTCAGGGCACACATAACACTCGCTGCCTGAGAAAAGCAAACAGAGTCATTAAAGACCTTAGCCATCCTGCACTGGCACTTTTCTCAGTGTTCCCTACTGGATAATGGAACAGAACCATTGTTTCAACCCTTAACTTGTAAGGTTGTAAGGTTTCTGAACATTAATTCAGAAAAACAATTCACATATATATATATATATATATATATATATACTGCGGTGGGTTGGCACCCTGCCCGGGATTGGTTCCTGCCATGTGCCCTGTGTTGGCTGGGATTGGCTCCAGCAGACCCCCGTGACCCTGTGTTCGGATTCAGCGGGTTGGAAAATGGATGGATGGATGGATATATATATATATATATATATATATATATATCTTATACTAGCAAAATACCCGCGCTTCGCAGCGGAGAAGTAGTGTGTTAAAGAGGTTATGAAAAAGAAAAGGAAACATTTTAAAAATAACGTAACATGATTGTCAATGTAATTGTGTTGTTATTGTTATGAGTGTTGCTGTCATATATATATAATATACACACACATAAACATAAATATACATATACATATATACATATCTACATATACACATATCTACATATACATATATATACATATACACATCCACATATATATACATATATATATATATACACACATACATACATATATACACACACATATATATATATATATATATACACACACAGACACATATACATATATATTAACATATCTACATATATACTGTATTTACATATCTACATATATACACATATCTACATATATATACACATATATATACATATCTACATATATATATATATATATATATATATATATAAATCTATCTAGACATACATACATACATTTACACATATATATACATACATATCTACATATATACTGTATATGTTATTGTGTTGTCATTGTTATGAGTGTTGCTGTCATATATATATATATATAATACACACACACACACACACACACACACATAAACATATATATATACACATATATACATATATATATACATATCTACATATACACATATATACATATATATATACAGTGGTGTGAAAAACTATTTGCCCCCTTCCTGATTTCTTATTCTTTTTCATGTTTGTCACACAAAATGTTTCTGATCATCAAACACATTTAACCATTAGTCAAATATAACACAAGTAAACACAAAATGCAGTTTGTAAATGGTGGTTTTTATTATTTAGGGAGAAAAAAAAATCCAAACCTACATGGCCCTGTGTGAAAAAGTAATTGCCCCCTGAACCTAATAACTGGTTGGGCCACCCTTAGCAGCAATAACTGCAATCAAGCGTTTGCGATAACTTGCAATGAGTCTTATACAGCGCTCTGGAGGAATTTTGGCCCACTCATCTTTGCAAAATTGTTGTAATTCAGCTTTATTTGAGGGTTTTCTAGCATGAACCGCCTTTTTAAGGTCATGCCATAGCATCTCAATTGGATTCAGGTCAGGACTTTGACTAGGCCACTCCAAAGTCTTCATTTTGTTTTTCTTCAGCCATTCAGAGGTGGATTTGCTGGTGTGTTTTGGGTCATTGTCCTGTTGCAGCACCCAAGATCGCTTCAGCTTGAGTTGACGAACAGATGGCCGGACATTCTCCTTCAGGATTTTTTGGTAGACAGTAGAATTCATGGTTCCATCTATCACAGCAAGCCTTCCAGGTCCTGAAGCAGCAAAACAACCCCAGACCATCACACTACCACCACCATATTTTACTGTTGGTATGATGTTCTTTTTCTGAAATGCTGTGTTCCTTTTACGCCAGATGTAACGGGACATTTGCCTTCCAAAAAGTTCAACTTTTGTCTCATCAGTCCACAAGGTATTTTCCCAAAAGTCTTGGCAATCATTGAGATGTTTCTTAGCAAAATTGAGACGAGCCCTAATGTTCTTTTTGCTTAACAGTGGTTTGCGTCTTGGAAATCTGCCATGCAGGCCGTTTTTGCCCAGTCTCTTTCTTATGGTGGAGTCGTGAACACTGACCTTAATTGAGGCAAGTGAGGCCTGCAGTTCTTTAGACGTTGTCCTGGGGTCTTTTTTGACCTCTCGGATGAGTCGTCTCTGCGCTCTTGGGGTAATTCTGGTCGGCCGGCCACTACTGGGAAGGTTCACCACTGTTCCATGTTTTTGCCATTTGTGGATAATGGCTCTCACTGTGGTTCGCTGGAGTCCCAAAGCTTTAGAAATGGCTTTATAACCTTTACCAGACTGATAGATCTCAATTACTTCTGTTCTCATTTGTTCCTGAATTTCTTTGGATCTTGGCATGATGTCTAGCTTTTGAGGTGCTTTTGGTCTACTTCTCTGTGTCAGGCAGCTCCTATTTAAGTGATTTCTTGATTGAAACAAGTGTGGCAGTAATCAGGCCTGGGGGTGGCTACGGAAATTGAACTCAGGTGTGATACACCACAGTTAGGTTATTTTTTAACAAGGGGGCAATTACTTTTTCACACAGGGCCATGTAGGTTTGGATTTTTTTTCTCCCTAAATAATAAAAACCATCATTTAAAAACTGCATTTTGTGTTTACTTGTGTTATATTTGACTAATGGTTAAATGTGTTTGATGATCAGAAACATTTTGTGTGACAAACATGCAAAAGAATAAGAAATCAGGAAGGGGGCAAATAGTTTTTCACACCACTGTATATGTATATATATATACACATATACACATCCACATATATATACATATATATATTCACTGCATTCGTAGTCTGTGTCACAATCTGATTGTATGGGTGGTTACCTACCAGGTAACGCTTGTGGTTGGCCAGCAATCTGCTAACATCCGCCACGGTGCCCTCAGTTTGTGAGGAGCAGATCATAGAATGGTTGAAATAGTTTACTGTCAAATAAATGCAAAGAGTACGCGACACGTGTTTCGCCCTAATTCTGGGCTCATCAGGCGTACACACTCCACTGCACTCCCTCTAGGGAATTCAACCTCGGACGTCAGTGCCAGAGGCGATGCCCCTAACGTTGCGCCACGGCGTGTGGTTCGTTTATTTGACAGCATGTAGATCGGGGTAATTACATTCACGGCATTCGTAGTCCGTGTCACAATCTGATTGTATGGGTGGTTACCAACACGTGTCGCGTACTCTTTGCATTTATTTGACAGTAAACTATTTCAACCATTCTATGATCTGCTCCTCACAAACTGAGGGCACCGTGGCGGATGTTAGCAGATTGCTGGCCAACCACAAGCGTTACCTGGTAGGTAACCACCCATACAATCAGATTGTGACACAGACTACGAATGCCGTGAATGTAATTACCCCGATCTACATGCTGTCAAATAAACGAACCACACGCCGTGGCGCAACATTAGGGGCATCGCCTCTGGCGCTGACGTCCGAGGTTCGATTCCCGAGAGGGAGTGCAGTGGAGTGTGTACGCCTGATGAGCCCAGAATGAGGGCGAAACACGTGTCGCGTACTCTTTGCATTTATTTGACAGTAAACTATTTCATACATATATATATATACATATGTCAACATATATATACACATACATACACACACACATATACATATTTACATATACACATACATATATATATACACACATACATAGATACATACATATATATACACACACAGACACATATATATACATATATACAGTATATTTATATATCTACATATATATAGATATCTACATATATATATATATATATCTACATATCTACATATTTATATATATATATATATATATTCACGGCATTCGAAGTCTGTGTCACAATCTGATAGTGTGGGTGGTTACCTACCAGGTAACGCTTTGTGGTTGGCCAGCAATCTGCTAACATCCGCCACGGTGCCCTCAGTTTGTGAAGAGCAGATCATAGAATGGTTGCAATAGTTTACTGTCAAATAAATGCAAAGAGTACACGACACGTGTTTCGCCCTCATTCTGGGCTCATCAGGTGTACACACTCCACTGCACTCCCTCTCGGAATCGAACCTCGGACATCAGCGTCAGAGGCGATGCCCCTAACGTTGCGCCACGGCGTGTGGTTCGTTTATTTGACAGCATGTAGATCGGGGTAATTACATTCACGGCATTCGAAGTCTGTATATATATATATATATATATATATATATATATATATATATATATATATATATATATATATATATATACATATCTACATATATTTATATATCTACATATCTACATATATATATATTTATATCTACATATATACATATCTATACATATATATATATTATATATATACACATATCTACATATATATATATCAAAATACCCGCGCTTCGCAGCGGCGAAGTACTGCTTTAAAATTTTTATTAAGAAGAAAAGTAAACCTTTTTAAATTGAGGTAAAATATACAAATAACAATTTGTTAAGGATCTGTTTTTTTGTGAAGCTGCCTTCACTCGAGTGATCACTTCGAGCTTTAAGCCTGAGGAATCACCCCGTAAATGCACACGTTTAATTGCACATCTGTTAATATGTATGCTTACACAGTATTAAAAGACACTCAACAATTGCACTCATGAATATATCTGTATGTGTCAGTCGCTGAAATCCCCGCGCTTGGCACCGGCGAAGTACTGCTTTTAAACTTTTATTAAGAAGAAAAGGTGTCATTTTGCTTGGCTTTTCTCTACATTAAGAAGAAAAGAAAACCTTTTTAAATTGAGGTAAAATATACCACTAACAATTTGTTAAGGATCTGTTTTTTTGTGTAGCTGACTTCACACAGCCTGTCTGCTGTTTTATAAACGAACGTCATATAAGGTCTTCCTTTTTCGTTGCTTCGCCAACGGAAGCAGCCTTTTTATTTAATCCTGTTTTTACGATTGTTCTGTTTGTATACCAGTTTGTCAGTTCAGCACTCTGGTTGTAATATGACGAATCCGTGCAAGCACACTCTTGAGAATGCAACGTATAGTTGTACAGGAGAAAAGCAATCTTGCCTGAAATCAATGGCAACCTTTTGTAGGTCTATGAACTTAATTTAAACTTTAGGTTTACACGGTGCTTTGTTTCCAAAGTACCTGCACTCATGAATATGTCTGTATGCGTCAGTCGCTCAAATCCCCGTGGTTCACACCGGCGAAGTTCTGCTTTTAAATTTTTATTAAGAAGAAAAGAAAACCTTTTAAAATTGAGGTAAAATATACCAATAACAGTTTGTTAAGGATCTGTTTTTTTGTGAAGCTGCCTTCACTCGAGTGATTACTTCGAGCTTTAAGCCTGAGAAATCACCCCGTAAATACACACGTTTAATTGCGCATCTGTTAATATGTATGCTTACACAGTATTAAAAGACACTCAACAATTACAAAGTATTAAAAGACACTCAACAATTAACATCATTTACCTTCATTCCCGCGTTTGACTCGTGCTGTAAATCTCTTGTTTTTAGTTCACGTGATTACGTAGGAGGTGTGATGACGCGATACGTGACTCCGCCTCCTCCATTAGAGTATATGGACAAAAAACAGGTTCCAGTTATGACCATTACGCGTAGAATTTCGAAATGAAACCTGCCTAACTTTTGTAAGTAAGCTGTAAGGAATGAGCCTGCCAAATTTCAGCCTTCCACCTACACGGGAAGTTCGAGAATTAGTGATGAGTGAGTCAGTCAGTCAGTCAGTCAGTCAGTCAGTGAGTCAGTGAGGGCTTTGCCTTTTATTAATATGTATAGATATAAAGCAGACTGTAACAATCTAGCAGTCTTGTATGTATGTTATCATCCAGTCAATGCTTAGTAATCACAAGAGGGCGCCAGAGAGCCCCTGACACAGCAATATAGTTCACAATATCTACTCTCTATATATAAAATCCGAAACCAAAAAGTTCAACGATTTTGTGCAACGATTTTATGTCACGTTTTTTGTCACACTTTAAATTGAGCTTATTTTAAAACCTACATATATATGTTTGGTATCATTCTTTTCAGAATTTATCGACCTTTAATGTGATGTTGTTAGATTTTCAGATTCATATTCTGTTTTTAAATTATAACCTGAAATATCAAGAAAGTTGTGTTTTTTATTTTTGATCGAGTAAACTTTCTTTCACAGGAACAAACTATTAAAAAAAAAATCTATTCATAACACCAATGTTTGTATTTAGGGGATTTTGTTAGCTGAAGGTCGAGTTACGATGACCCACTGCATTCCACTTTAGTTTTCACGTGATTTTTCCTGTTATTTAAATGAGTCATTTTTTTTAAAAAAAAAGTTTTTTTATCTGTAAGAATGTCAGTTAAAACGAATGGATCGTGTATTTAGTCTCTTATAAATACTCATCGAGCATAGTGGACCTCAGTTTAACGAGAATACTCCAATCAGTAAGAGAGTAAATATTTTATTCTCATTTCATGATTTTTACTCTGTTAAATAATAATTAATTTTTCTTTTACATAATTATAGAATTTCATGATTTTGGCCACAACTGGTGGTTGGGCTCCAAAGGCACCAGGGGAGCTTGGCCCCCCTAGTAAGAATATAAATACAATAAACAATTTTTATTCCACAAAGCACCTTCCAATGAACACGTCTCCAACAATTAGCCACAATCTTATATATAAAGCAGACCATAACAATCTTGCAGTCTTGTATGTTATCATCCAGTTGACGCTCCGAATGTTTCTGGTGTGCTTCATAAAAGCAACCAACAGTTTTATAATGAAAAATCCATAGTATTATTTGTTTGTCATTTTAATACTTGTTTTTATTAACTATATTTTTATCTTGCAGTATTCTTATTGTAACAATGTTGTAGTGGTAATAGAATCAACCTTATAATAAAATTAATTTAATTGATGTTTTTTTTTTTTGTTATCTATGATTCTTAGTGCGATTAGAGAAGTCACAAAATCAACCGGAATGTTCAAGCAAATTATAGAAAAAAACTTGATCTAAATCCATAGTTCTCTTGTTCACTAGCTTAGTGGAGGTAAGATACACCCCGAGGCTGGTGCGTGAGTGAGAAGGCCCCAACCCTCTCCCCTCTGCCTGCTGTGTCTCTCTCAGATTCGCGTAAATAAATCGGTACCGCGAGTGAACTATGATACTTAGTGCAATGAGAGAAGTCGTAAAATCAGGTGGAATGCTCAAGCAAAATATAGAAAAAAACCTGATGTAAATTTGTTAAGTAGTTCTCTCATGAAAAGCAGACAGACAGACAGATGTTGGATTTTATATAATATTCATGGCATTCGTAGTCTGAATCACAATCTGATTGTTTGGGTTGTTACCTACCAGGTAACGCTTGTGGTTGGTCAGCAAGTCAGCTAACATCTGCCACGGTGCCCTCTTTCAGTTGCGAGAAGCAGATCATAGAATGGTTGAAATAGTTTACTGTCAAATAATGCAAAGAGTACGCAACACGTGTTTCTCCCTAATTCTGGGCTCATCAGGCGTACACACTCACTGCACCCCCTCTCGGGAATCGAACCTCGGACGTCAGCGCTAGAGGCGAAGCCCCTAACGCTGCGCCAAGGCGTGTGGTTCGTTCATTTGACAGCATGTAGATCGGGGTAATTATATATATCAACAACAACGTTTATTTATACAGTAATCCCTCACCTATCGCGAGGGTTACATTCCAGAGCCCCCCACGATAGGTGAAAATCCGCGAAGTAGCGACCTATATTTATTTTATTATTTATACATATTTTAAGGCTTTATAAACCCTTCCCACACTCTTATAAACCTTTCTCACTCTCTTGTTAACCTTTCCCACACTCTTATAAACACTTCCTATGCTCTTAAACACTTTCTACATTCTTAAACACCGCAGACCAACACTGCACACTGCACGCAGCGATCAAACGTCGATGTGTCTGCACTCGCTTTGTGAAGGGGGGCAGCTGAATTCACGCTGAGCAGAAATGGACTTTGTGCTGCTTCTGCCAAAATGCCTGCTTGTCGCTCTGCACGTTCGGAAGAAGGAGGAGTGTGTGTGTGTGTGTGCGTGTGTGAGGGCTGAACGCACGTTCGCTCAAACCCCCCTCCCCGGAGGCGCAGTTCGCATTGTCAAGGGGGTGGGGAGCTGAATGAACGCTAAGGAGAAGTGGACTTTGTGCTGCTTGTCGCTCTGCCTGTCAATAATTTAAAAGCCTGTACTTCACCAAGTTAAAATGTTTTATAATAGTGAGATGTTACTCATATCCTTAGCCCGACATCCACATATCATATGTGTTAACAAAGTGTGTTTTATAAGTTTACATGTGTTTAAAGCATGTGGGATGGGTATTTTAAGGCTTAAACTATAAAAATGTTTATTTATATGGTCTTTCTATATCGCGGATTTTCTCCTGTTGCTGATGGGTCTGGAACATAACTTCCGCGATAGGTGGGCAATCACTTGTATTTAAAAACCCGCGAAGTCGTGAATCTGTGAAAGTGAACCGCGAAGTAGCGAGGGATTACTGTATCGCATATTTTCATACAAGCAATGTTGCTCAAAGTACTTTACAAGACATCAAAGGTAAAGTTACATGAAATGAAAAACAAATAAGATTAGGCAATAATATGAATAGAATAAGTAACAAAAACTGTTAGGTGAGATGGCCGGGAGGACAGAAAAACAAATAAAAACTCCAGTTAAGCTAAAGAAAAAAACAAAATCTTCAGGGGTTCCAAGACCAAAATGATCTCCCAGTCCCTACTTGGTATTCTACCTAACACAAGTGTTCTTAAATCAGTGCTCTTTGTTTTCATGCTTCACATGATAGTATTTGATGATGTTGGTCTTGTGGACAACTGGGGCAGTCACCTTCATTCCATCTACACAGGGTGCTGCATGGTGCCTGTATCAGGTGATGGTGGTGCAGATCGCCACCACAGAAGAACCAGAAAAAACAGGAGAGAAGAGTAGAGATTAGTACAGATTGTGGATCCCTGAAGAATATGATAATTCTATGCCCATATAGTCTATTAAGTATACAACTGAAATGTAGCTACAAAAAAGTCATATTAAAATAATGGATTTTTAGCAGGTTTTGAAAATGTTCCTCAGTATTACCCTGGCGAATTTCTGTCAGTAAAGTATTCAAGATTTTTGGTGCATAGCAGCAAAGGGCCACCTCACCACTTCTTTTAAGCTTCGCTCTTGTAATTATAAGCAGTCCATCTCCATGGCCTTATTCAGCTTTTCCCACATTTAATTATCAGCTGTATATGCTGTGATGGATTAATTGTGTGACTCTATGGATAAAGTAATGTCACATGAGCCCATATTATACAGTTATGACACACAGTTGTGAAGTCAACCACTGTAAAACTAATGATTCGAGGGTCAGGAGGTGAGTCTTGACAGTCGATCTCTTAATGACAATGTCACGCTCTCTCTGCCTTCTGTTATAAGGAAGAAGTTCATTGATAACTAGTCTGAGTGTTTAAGATGGCAGTTTACATTTACCTGTCACTCAATCTTGGGTGCTGTTATCTATCCATTATCCTTCAGTGTTCCTTTATGAATTTTGTAGGAGACACACACTGGCTGAAACACAGGCTCTTTTATCTCAAGCTTAATGCTATCACAAATTACCTACACACAGCTCAAAACAGGCAGTGGAGGACAAAACACTTAAACATTAGAGAAAAATAAAGCACTTAGCTTAGCTTTTAATGCTGCTTTAACTTGGAACATACAGTACAAGCAGCTGTGGAAATAAGAAGCATATCATTATCATTATTGGCAGAACAAGAGTCTCTGGCACAACAGGATCACAGGCAAGTTTCTTGTCTGCCATTGAATTTTCTTGGCTCTTCATATGGGCCCAGGTGGCTTGCTTTGGAAAGAAGGTCTGAAGTTGGGATGACCTCCAACAAGAGAGCAACCAGATGTTAAACCATAAAGATATAGCAGTACATAGCAGTAACAAGGGTTTGGAGCTCCTCTTTTTATATTCTTATTCATATATTCTTAGGCTTTGCCCAGATGACCCATAGAGTACATTTGAAGCCACGTTAGGCCTGTGGGCTTTTCAGGTTTAAAGTTGGGAGGTCATTTTGCTAGCAAGAACAAGGGGGACTAGCATTGTGTGTGACAGAGAGGGAGGCTGAGAATTAGAGAGAGAGGTGACAAACGGAGTATTTAGGTGGAACTTTTCAGCAGACAAGCCTTCCCATCTGGCAGCAGAGTTTGTTTTATTTTTTCCTTTTCACTTTTCGTACTCTAATAATGGTTTGGTTTGGAATAAAAAACAGCATTTTTGAATGCCTTTGGCCTTCTTGGTGTTATACTATGTGTATGGAGGGTTGTCGTGTGTCTTCCCCCTAATGTTACACTCCATTTCTGTTGCATTTTTCAAACCAAAGATTGCTGTGGCTGTCTTTAGAAGAAGTAATTACTTGGTGTAGCTTCTGCCATTTCACCATTTAAGCAGGAATTGCTTTTTTTCTTTGTATCTGAAGACACCGTGGCGTGCTTTGTATTTCATCAGTTGAAGTAACAAGCCCACATTACGTGTAGTGATGAGATAATAAACTGCGGCTCACCATTACCAGCTGTGTCCAGTACATAAGTGACGGTTATGGCATGAAATGTTGTAATATGTTTTTTGGATATGCACTATATAAATACATTGAGTTGTTTATTTTAAAAAAAATACTAGTACTTCCTAAGAAGACAGATTATTAATATATAGTGGTAACGTCTTAAGAATTACATTTTCATGCAGTCTTATAAAAAACGATAATGTTGCTTTGTCCCTGGCAATTAGTCTATCAATACATACTTAAAACTGTTATATATATTTATATTTGTATATATGAATAGGGTGGCACAGTGGCGCAGATGCCTTGCAGTAAGGAGATCAGGTGTCGTGGAGTTTGCATGTCCACATGGGTTTTCTCCCACAATCCAAAGACATGCAGTTTATTTGGACTGATTTTGCTAAAATAACCCTGATGTGTGTGTGTTTGTGTGTGTGTGTGTGTGTATGTGTTCCACTTTGATGGTTTGCTGCCCTGTCCAGGGTTAGTTCCTGCCTCAATCTAGCTGCTTGCTGGATTGCTAAGCGAGTTTGGAAAATGGATGGACAGATGGTTGTGCAGAATTCAGTTTTGCTCATACTTTGCATGTTGATACTAAAGGGTTACCCACGAGCAAGTGGCCCACCTCCACCGAGACGACTGCATTACGTGGTGAAGAAAAAAATTATCAAATTTAGTACTCACATTTACAGAAGATGCTGAAAGTGATCTCCTTGTGTGTCAATACATCTCTGTGTCCGTTTCAACAACAACTGTAGGCGTGCGTACAGTATGGTCTGTGTTCTTCTTGGCATTACAAACGGAGCCCGTTATGCGCCACTTTTTCACTAACTTCTGGATACTTGTTTTAACTGGCTGTCTACGGTGAGGAAACTGATCGGCTATAATGTCCCTTGTTTCTTTGATGGAATGTGTCCGCAAGTACGCTTCAACAGGCATGCGTACAGTATGATCTGTGTTCTTCTTGGCATTACAAACAGAGCCCGTTATGTGCCACTTTTTCACTAACTTCTGGATGCTTGTTTTAACTGGCTGTCTACAGTGAGGAAACTGTTCAGCGATAATATCCCTTGTTTCATTGATGGAACGTGTCCGCACGTACGCTTCAACAGGCATGTGTACAGTATGATCTGTGTTCTTCTTGGCATTATAAATCGAGCCCGTTATGCGCCACTTTTTCACTAACTTCTGGATGCTTGTTTTAACTGGCTGTCTTCGGTGAGGAAACTGATCGGGGAAAATTACCCTTGTTTCTTTGATGGAACGAGTCCGCACGTACGCTTCCACTATTGCAATTCTTTCTTGCAACGAATACTGTATGTCGTTAATTTTGGCTGCACTAGTACGCACTGACCACTTCAGTACACTGCCACCTCAAAAATGGTTTCCAGGGATCAGACAGCAAGGAAACAATGCAGGCAACACAACTGGAGCCACCTATCTGGCAGCAGACGACACGGGAGTTGTCTCGGTGGAGGCAGGCCAGTTTTTATGGGCCACCCTGTGGTTTCAAAGATATTATTAATTTTTAATTTCTCATATACAAAGTTTAGAGAAATTTAAGTAATCATGATAACATTCAACCTCGAAATTTTGATGTATCTTGATGTATTAGACCTCCCTGAGTCTGAAAATACCATTTTTTGGAATTATGTCTGTGTGTGTGTCTGTGTATGTTAACACAGTAACTCCAAAATGCAACAAAATAGATGGATCAAATTTGGCATGTGGTTATTACACCAAAATTGTAGATCTGTATTAACTTTGGGCCAAATCCATTAACCAGAAGTGGTACTTTACCTGAGTACATACTCATTTTTTTTTTTTTTTATTCATGTAGTTGCAGAGTCTGATTTATTCAACTTTACTTTAATAATAATTGTTCAATATATTATTAATTTGATTTGATTTGTTGTTGATGGTTCTTTAATGTACATAATATAATGATTGTCTTGTGGTTTACTCCTCAGATATTCATCCTCATATCTGAGTATACGTGAAAGTCTAGGGGAGACCACTCCGGATTTTTATATTCATCTTTGTGGTGTTCTCGCACTGTCATTTTGTATCTAAATTTGAAAAGTGTAAGCTGCCTTTTTATTTGTTTTTGCATGGATGTAACCATATTGTTAACAGTTGCTATGACCAAGGGCCAGGTTTGTGATATGATTAAGTATTATGTCATTGCACTAGTGCTGTGGCCGGATAGGCAACTGCTTACAACCCGTTACTGATTAAATAGACTGTATTTGAAGTTCGACCAATGGCTAAGCACATGCAAAATTATGTGAAAATCATTTCAGTCCTTTTTGTGTGATTGTTGGAAAAAAAAAATACATAAGATGCAATCTGAAGATTAAGACGAGCAAAACTGATAAATAACAGAGCTTAGTGACAGAATTGAATGTTCCCGAGAGCACAGGGGCCTCTATAATTCCAAAATGTAAAGTTTGGAACAACCACCACTCTTCCTAGAGCTGGCTGTCCAGCCAAGGAGGACTTGGGGTAAGAAGGGCCATTTGTAAGGAAAATGATCAAGAATCCGATGGTCACTCAGGTTGAGCTTCAGAAAATTAGTGTTAAGGATTAGAGTAGGAGAAACAAGACCCTCCAGTCTGATTAAACTAAAATTGAAATTTTTGGCCTCAATTCTAAATGTTATGTCTGGAGGAAAATCAAGCTCTGCTCATCGCCTGCACAGCACCATCCCAAGACTGAAGCATGGTGGTGGTAGCATCAAGCTATGGGGTTGTTTTTCAGCAACTGAGTCTTGGACACAAATCAGAGTTGAGGGAAAGCTGAATGGAGTAAAGTACAGAGATATCCTTAATGAAAACTTGAGCGGACTGGACATCAGACAGGGCCGAAAGGTTCACAGGCTAACAGGACAATGACCCTAAGCACAAAGGAAAGACAACCCAGGAGTGGCTTAGGGACAACTTCTTTAATGTCCATGAGTTTCTCAGCCAGAGCCTGGACCTGAATTCAATCAAACATCACTGGAGAGACCTGAAAACAGAAGTCCATCGATAGTCTGAAGAGTTGAATGGCAGAAAATCCCCAATGAAGGTGTGCAAAGCTTGTCGTGTCATACCCAAGAAGACTCTAGGCTGGGCCTCAATGAAGTACTGAATAAAGGGTCTGAATACTTGTGCCCATGTGATATTTCAGTTTTTTTTATTTTTAATAAATTTGTGAGAATTTCTAAAATCCTGTTTTTACTTTGTCATTCTGAGAGATTGTGAATTTAAAAGATTTTAGCATAAGGCTTGTGGTCATCCTGAATGAGGCACATTACCTGCATTGTGAGGGAGCACTAGGCCATGTGGCGTGATTCCCCGAGGGTGGATTGCAGGATTCTCATTGTTGAGGACCCGAGCAGCTGGACCAGGCCAAGGGGACGCCCACGTAACACCTGGCTGCAGCAGAAAGAGGATCATTTCCGGAGAGTGGGATTGGACTGCATGTCTGTCTGGGGCATTGCCAACCACAATCCTGAGCTGTTAAGTCATGTGTTGGGTGCAGCAACGCGTTGTACCAGTGCATGTTCTCTAACCTGACCTGACCTGCTTGTGGTCATCCGAGGGAATGCCAGGCTCAAACAACAATAAATTTTGGAGCACCAACCATCCCGGGCCGTCCCCGTTTACTTGTGAAAAATGAAACAAAAACTGTGGCCATCAGAATGACATGACTAGAATAACAATGGCTATTTTGTCTGCCCTCGATTGATTGAGGAACTCCTTTGCTCTGGTTCCTCAGTAAAGAAGTGACGCCTACTTCCTAGCGGTTGTGCTTACTGGCCCAGGGACAGTAAGGGGCAGAGTCATTTGCCCATATTGGGTATTTCTCTGCACTGTGGAGGAAGGAAAAGACAAGACAATTAGTGACAGAGCCCCATCTCTCTCACTGGGGTGGTACCACGTACTTGAAAAAAACTTGGAAGGGGACCCTCTGACATGTATGTGTGACAGGCTGGAACATAACATAATGTGAAAAAACTGAAAGGATCTAAATACTTTTTCAAAGCACTGTAAATCCCGGTATTGTTATTCATCCATGTCATGATCCTGATTCGCACCCAGCTCATTATATATCTTATGATTCCAAACCAATAACCTCCCCTTCCATCCATCTATTTTATAAACCTGCTTCCTCCATTACACACTTTTAGAAGGTAGGAGGTAACTTTAAATGGGATGCCAGTCCATCACAGATTCACATACACACTAACATTCACGCTGGGCTAACATACAGTTGCCAATTAATTTAACTTTCCCATATCTGTGAGCGTCATCACATATGTGCGCTTGGGATTCAGGCTAACAAGAGCAGTTTTTTTCAAAGGGAACTAACCTTTCCTCTCCTTCTCCTACAGATCCCCCGAAGGGAAACCAACATAAAGTACTTCCTTCTTCCCTTGCATGATCGCGCCCCCCTACCGAGGTCATATCCGGCTTCAATTATTGGAACCCACCTCTTCCTCCCGGACTATTATAAAAGCCCAACTCATTCTTTCTGTAATTGTGCCTGTTTTGGACATGGAACCAGACATTGCTCTGGAGCCATTTTTTGAACGCTTGAGTAATTTTGAGTTGTACGCTGTACAATATAGGGGCCAGTTCCCCAAACCTTCTTCTGCCTTCTTTGTACTTTATTGCAACGTGCACAAAAAAAAACCAAAGTTGACCATCTTTCCCAATAAGAGACTTAGCCAGGAATCAAAATCCCTGAATAATATGAAAACATAAATTTTCCCAGAAACAAAAATGATCGTTTGAACTCAAAAAGATTTACAGTTAGGGGTCGATTATTTGTTCCATCTGGCTGGTTTGGTTACCTGCTAGTTCAGTTCTCCCAGTCTGGGGTTAATGGAATGCAGAGTATCCTTGTTTATCAGGGTGTTATTGCTTGAAGCTGTCTGTTTAAGCCTTTCATAGAGAACAGAGCTACATGCCAGCATACAGTACACAGAGTGCAGCGAGTAGCAATTTCCTTGTTAACTTCAGTCATCTCATACATTTCTTTGATGCGTGATAGAGGGCAAACACAGATCACATGGTTCATTCAGTCTCGCTCACTACAAACATTTCTCCCTGGGAATTCCAAATCACAAACAGTAAGAGCAGCGCCACATAATGTATGCCGGTCAGCGACTGTGAGGTGCATTCCAATTTATTTGATATTCCCCCATGTTTTCCTTGTATTAGAACAGCAACATCCATTGCTTAAACCACAAAGATATGGTTTCCTTTTCAAATACTCATTGCAGATTTTTCACAAAGGCGAATCCAGTAATTTCATACAGCTGGCAGTACAGTTAAGTGCCAGTGTATTTAGCAGGAAACACCTCTTCAAACTCCGTACAGCAGCTGAATGAGTGTGAACGATAAGAACGGCGCCTATTTTATATTCAGTGAGCATCCGCTTCCCTGTTATTTGAACAGGGAGCCAAGTGAACTCCACCAAAGCAGTTACATTTGTACCTACTGTTAAATAACAATGATGTTTTTGAAGTTACCATAAGCATTCATTTTAAATCAACTAAAGATTGGTATTTTACTTGCTTAAAGCAATAAGGCTGTCAGTTACGTTTCCACTCTGGGACTGAAGTAAATGTGACAAAACAAAATTCAACGGGGCCAAGGCATATACTTGTTTAAAGGTGTAACATGACTCAGTTAATAAACCTCTCACAATGGAGTAGTTTTGTCATCTTCCACCATCATTTAAGCCCTTGAATTTACTAGATATTATTTTGAAAAGGGAGCCTTCACACCAGAATATGAAAAGGATAAACTCAGTAAATAATAGGCCAAAATATCACAACAATCCAATTCTTTTCACATAGTGTGTCATGTGCATTTACTAGCGCAGGTTGAACATAAAAGATATGATTGAGAAAAAACAAAAATTGGTCCCCAGACTACCGCTGTTTACCACACTACTTATTAATTTAGCCCATGTGTGTATGGTTCGAAAAACTTTCTAACATTTGGGTCAAATTTACCCTTAGCAAGTTTACAACTGGGCCCAATTGTTCTTGTTGATGAGCTCATTTTAAAATAACAGTCTCAACCCACGGTACTCATTCTCTTCAATCATGTCACCTTATAATCTCCATTTTCTCCTTCAATTATTTCCGCATAACTTCAGCTTCATAGTTGGGATGATTCCTTCCCTGACTCCTTTTTCCTTCTTGTGTTTATATTTTATTTGTTTGTATATGAATAAGATTAATTTTTAAGCAGTTCATCCTTATTATTGTTTGCTTTCAGTTGTTGTCATTGTGTGTCACTGTATCTCAGAGAATAGTCCCAGAAATAGTGCAAATTACATCATCAGCATAACGGCATAAAAATTGGACTCATAATTATACAAGTTTGATGGAATCTGATTAAACATTTCAGATGTTTTCTTACATTAACCTCTTCAAGAGACTTTTTGGTTACTGACTTTTGCCTTATCTTTTCTAAATACGATTGTTTGGGTTACAGTTTGGGTTTGACTATCTCTCTGTTGTAGTCCTCTGGTTATGATCCCTTGCTTGTTATATGACTCTTTTTCTACTCTTTATTTGCCAACCTTAACTGTGGTTCTTAAATCAGCCTTGTCACTCTTCTTTCAACTTTCTCTAGTGTTGCTATGTCTCTTATTGTAATATGGAGACCAAAACTACACACAGTACTCCAGGTGACACCTCACTAGTGTATTTTATATCTTAAGATTTAACTCCCTTGACTTCTTCTCCACACGTTGTGGGAAAGGCACTATATAAATAAAATGTATTATTATTTATTATTATCATGTAATTAGCCTTCATAATGGCTTCTGTGCACTGCTTGCATCAGTGTAGCCACTCCTATGATTTTCCACATAGATCTGTTTTTCTGGTCCTGCCCATGTTTCTATGTTTTCTCATCCAAATCAGTAATTCTTTTAACACAATTTTTAAACTACAATTTCTTTTGTATATCAGTTAATGGTTTCGTATGTGTTAATGAAAAAATTATCAACTCTGTGCATCACTGAATTACGACGGGGGACCCAAAAATAACCGGAAATATTTTTAAAACATGTTTAATTCAATTTTCTGTACAAACTACAATTAGTCTCCTTCAAAGTACTCTCCATTGGCAGAAATACACTTATCTAACCGCTTGTTCCATTGTTCGAAACATTTTTTAAATTCGTCTGAAGTAATGCCCATTAATGCTCTGGTCGTTTCTTGTTTTACCGCTTCGACGTCAGCAAAACGCCTTCCTTTCAAGTCTTTTTTCATCCGAGGGAACAAAAAGAAATCACACGGAGCTAAATCCGGTGAGTAGGGTGGGTGGCTCAGAGTTGTCATACCGTTTCTTGCCAAAAATTGGCGAATGCTGAGAGCAGTGTGAGATGGAGCGTTGTCATGATGAAAGAACCAATTGCCCAACTCCCACAAATCAGGGCGTTTCCTTCTCACACTGTTGCGCAACCTACTTTTACAAAAAAATTCACTGAACAAAAGCACAACTTTCTAGACTGATGGCACTTGGCAGACTGACTTGTGAGGAGTGTAACTAGATCGCCCTAGCGGCCCAACCACGTACTACAAGTACCAACCCAACAACAACAAAATTCCGGTTATTTTTGGGTCCCCCCCTCGTATATTTAGCATGTCTTGCCATAATATAATGACTCACTTACATGACTTGTTGACATCCTATCAATGCTTGCGTTACTGCATAGTGCATGCTGTCAATGTGTCACTCAGAAGCCATCAATGTGTTATTCAGAGTCCTATTGACACCTGCGTTACTACATAGTGCGCACCGTCAATGTGTCAGACGCCATTTTGTTGAAGTTCATCGTAGTGGAAATTATTTGATAATGAATGTTAGCATTCTAAGGTGTTATTGATTTTTGCTGCCTCATTTAATTGCAATATGGCATAATATGTGGCAGAAGTGTACTGCTATTGTATTTAGTTAGACATTTTATATGTTTACCTTATTTAACATGTCTATGTTTTTTTGGTTACTTGATCTAAGTTTTTGCTGAAAGTTAGGGTAGCAGCACTGGTCTGGATGTAGATAGTGATGTCAGCACTGTGACTCCCAGCTCCTTCTCATAAGGTGTAGTTTCAATTTTCAAACCTCCCACTGTGCATTCAGATATAACATTTTCACCTCCTATATTTAACATTTTATATTTACTAAAATTAAAATGTCATCTGCCACAAAAATGTAAAAGTCTCTCTGTAATGATTCAGTTAATTGTACAGTATCTACATAGTTCCACATAATTTAGTATCATCTGCAAATTTAACCAGCTTGTTCTTTATATTCTTACCCAGATATCGTATACATATATTGTGAGGTTTCTGAACTCTTTTGGGACTCCCCCCAACAGGATGACATGCCAAATTGCGTCCCGAAAGCGCGATTGGCGCGTCTGTGGAAGATTGCTTGTCCATTGCTGGGTCAACCGCAGGCTCACCACGCTACAGTGGAGTTCCACAGAAGCAACTCTGAGCCGATCGTGGTTGTGCTATAATCACCTGACGTTGATGGGTGATGCAAGGAATATATAAATGCAGGGAACAGGATTACTTGGCCACTAACCTGGCCACGACCCAGCCTGACTGCTGTATCTGTGTAAAGGGGAGTGTTAGACCCCACTACAATAAATAACTGTGCTGTTCCTATTTCAAGCTGAATAAAGCTGGTTTTGATAAAGTACTGAGACTCAGCCTTGTGTTTTGTGGTGCAAGGCAGGGACTCACGTATCACTATATATATATATATATGTGTGTGTGTGTGTGTGTGCGTTAAAAGAAAGTAGTCCCATTGCTAATCCCTGGTTCATGTCTTGCACCTGCTCCTAGTAGTCTCATTTCGCTTACATTTGAACAAACTCATTTTCAACTCACTTTTTCAGCAGAGCGTCATGAGAATGGGTAGTTTATCTGGTATCAAGTTTTAGTAAATACTAATAATTAACTGACATTCAGATCTGTCAAATGTTTTAAGTTACCTTGAATAAAGGCATCAGCCACATAAATAAATTTAAATGTAAATGTCACTCAAAGTGAAGTGATGTGGAGTTACAGACATGGCACAAGGGGTAAGAGGCCTCCAAAAAGCTCCATAAAGAAGCTCATACCCTCCTAGACCTTCACAGAAATGTATTTAACTTAGGCTGCCAGCCTCTTCTTACTGCCTGTAGGCAGCTTGCAGCCTGCCCCAGTCCAAAATGGGAAGCTGGCTTTAAAGTCCAATAAAGAACTTAACAGCTCATAAAAATAGAGAAAGTAGCCATAAGCCTCTGGCTTTTTGAGACAACCCAAAACAGAATTACAAACAATTCCAATTTCTAATCCTGAGCAGGGCCATGAGGGACTGGAGCCTATTCCAGCAAGCATAGAGCACAAGGTAGGAACAATAGGGCGCCAATCCATTGCAAGATGAATGCATTTGCACACTACATAAGGACTAGCCTAGTGTCGCCAGTCCACCTAACCTGTATTTCTTTGGATTGTGGGAGGAACCCGGAGCACCAGGGGGAAACCAACACAGACACAGGGAGAACATGCCAACATGTGCAAGGCAGCAGCACTGCACAATAATGCCATCCTCCTAAACAAAGCATCTTCATAAATTGAGAATATATTAAACTAGCTGCGTTTGGTCTTTGGGACAAAAACAACCCAAAGACTCCCATGCAGTTTTACTATATTTGTGAACTTTGAGAGGCATCAGCTAACTCTTAAGTATTATCCAGTGCAGCAGATGTGGACCCACCTTGTGCTTGCTGCCCCACTGGCTTTCGTAAGAAGACACTGGAAATAACATATCTTAGCCATATCACTGGCATATGAGTCCTCTTAATCCTTGTCTCGAGAAAATACTTCCAGAAAGACAACGTTTTTAGTGACAACTTCAAGCATTGCACTCCATTGCCGAGGTGTTTCATTTTTACGTTGTTGCTTCGTTTCAACATTGTCTCTCTTCATCTGTGTCATTAGCACAACGTCGTTGTTGCATATTGGCATTTACTGCACAACAGGCTTTCGTAGTAACCACTGGAAAAATTTAAAAGTGCATGCATGCTCCATCTAATGGCTGTGGTTAAGCGTGAGCAGAGCTGACTGCTCCATACACACACACATGCACTTTCGTTTATATATGTCTAATAATTTGAAAAAAAAGGCAAAAAGGGATTTGCCTATAAGACAAACCAAATAGCAAAATCCAAAAACATAGGCAGTAATCCATAAAAACCAGAAATATCGAATGTAAAACAATCACCTGGGGCCCAACAAAAGTGATGTCAGGGTGGCCCAGACCACGAAATACAAGGAATGGGGGAATGTTTAAAGATACAATACAACAAAAGTAAGTAATAAACAAACCTAACTGGAATTGCACAAAAAAATCATAACAAAAAAAATAATTACAGAAATTACACATGAGCCAGGGAATAAAGCCTGGCTGAAAGATATCAGTAATCATGTCAGTAATCAATGTTATTCTTTGCTTTGGGCTCACATTAGGTCTCCTTCGAGGTTTCATCATATATCTTCTTTATCTTGTACTGTAGCTTTTGTGTTTATTTTTTTGTTTGGTTTATTTACCCAGGCAAGTGTTTGGGATGGTGTAAGCCATGAAAGTCACTGTATATAATAATGCTTCTTTAGTTCTGCATTGCCAAATAGCCCATTTATGTCTTTGCAGGAGGCTGGCACACATCAGTGTGTCTCTAAATGAAAGCTTTTGGGACAGCAGAAATTTATAAAAGGACAGTTTTTTATTGTATTTTTAATTTAAATTTCCTTGCCTAACAGATAAGCAAAGTTGCTAGGCAAATTGGTCCTTTATTTAAGTCTTTTAATAAGCTCGGACTTTACATTTATAATCTGCATTGGCTTGCAGAATGAAGGAGGGTGACAAGTGCGTTCTTTTGCATAAAATGCTGACTTTGAAGTTATACTGGAAAGCATTTGGCGGTGCTTATCACGAGCTGCACATTGGACCCTGGGCCCAAGGATGTCTTAGTTTACTGCTGCCTTTCTTTGAGTGAATGGCAAGTTTAACGTAACAAGTGACATTTTTCAAATTGACTTTCAAACACCCTTTGATTACAAACTTGCCATTATAAGGATGCTTCTCAAATTTCTTGCTGTACTGTTAAGTGTTTGACTTTTTTATGTCTCATACTAATGCACTTTATTAAAATGCATCTGAAACATAGCAAATCTTCATCCTTTGTCTGTCTTTTTTTTTTTTTTTAGAAGTGCTTCAGTTAAGTTTGCCTGAAGATCTGAAAGTGAGCATAACCACTACCACTGTGGGTCAAAGTGCGGTGCTGGCATGTGCAATTCAGGGTTCACCAAGGCCTCCAATCGTATGGAAGCGCAATAACATCATGCTGAACTCCTTGGACTTGGAAGACATAAACGTAGGTGCTTAGAATTATTTTCCAGATAAAGCTGTGACAACTGAATTACTGGTTCTGTACATATGCAATCAATGTGTAGCAATAATTCATAAATGCTAAGAAAGCAATAGCTATACTGTGAAACCACTAAAACTTAACTATCTACTTGATTAAGCCAATTTTATTCAAATAATTGTAGATGATTCTTAAGGTAAGTTCAGTCATCTCACATCCTGTAGGTAAGACCCTTTATAAAATCGTCTTGTTCTGTGCCTGTATTTATCAAGCATCTCAGAATTACTGCTGGGAATTGCGCTGAAAGTCTGACTAGGATAAGAATTTGTGCTACTCCAGATTAGTACATGAGAAGTAGTTATAAAACGTCTGGCGGTCAAGATGAGCTGCTCAGGTTCCCACTGTTTTTAAAATGGTGATTTATTTATTTTATTTCAGGGACCCCAGGAAGGCACTCAGTCTTGACCCAGCTTGCACACTCACAAGCTGAGACATGTAATAAAGCGTCTCAAAATGAATCGATAAAGAATATATTAACTAAATGAATAGAGCAAAAAACAACCAATAAGTAAATAACACATACTAAAACTTTCACCCAAATTACCCCAGTGGCAATAATTATTTAACAAACACTGACCAAATGAAACACTAGTCACTACATGATAAACAATTAATACTTACGACACAGTCCAAACATAGTCCACTACAGGAGGTGCAGATGACAATGGTAAGTAGAATGAAAAACCCCCGTGAACAGCCCTCTGAATGAAATTTACAGTTTTGTTCTACCAGGTTCCAGTTGTTGCTTTAAGACTTTAAGATATGCTGTGATTTGGATGTATCCATCCTTAACGAAAACACACAAACAAGCAAGCTAAGTATAAGCATATAACTACAGAAAGAGCTGCAGTCCATGGTATTTGTTATTTGTAATGCAATAGAGTGTGAAGCGTAAAAACAAATAAGCACAAATGATCACAGTCCTTCTGTGCGTCTTTTGGCTCCTTATAAAGCTAGCACCTAATAATCCTTCTTCCCAGCAACCTCCGCACCACTTTAAAGCGTTCCAATAGTGTAATACTACTAGGGATGCTGAAATTTGTAGACCATTTAAGTAGCGCTATTACAAGTGTCCTACACCCACTCCCAGTAAGGAGCAGAGGTTTATGTTTGAAAATGAATAACATCACAATTTTACAGCACCCCAAACTGCAAAAATGGCACTCATGAAGGTGTGTTGTAGATTTCTTGGAAATGGTGATGATGTTTTGCTGTTTTCTAATACTAATGTTACTGCTATGCTATGTTATGGCTTTACCACAAAGATAATAATAAGAATATTAATAATAATATTCAGAATAGAAGTAGAACATGAAGAAGTAGAAGGAAAAACATTATAAGGTAGGATATTACACTAAGCTGCAAGTAATAATTGCCACTTCATAAGAGTATCAAGTGTTTGCATTAGTGACCAACTGTGTATTGATACTGTAAAATTGCTTACGATTCACATTTACATGCTCATCCACACAATGATGTTTATGTGTATGACATCAACCACACCAGCCAATCGATTTAAAGTTTGTTTTAAAATTTGAGAAATGTTCAATTGTGATATACCCAGATCATTGCTATTGCAAAGCTTCATCTTCAACACTTTAATTTTGGAAACACCGCATGGCTTCTTTGCAAAGATAGAGTACATGATGTACAAGATTTGCTACAAATATTATTCTTTCATTATCAAATCGCTATCTTTTTACGAGTTCATTGTCATTTCTAAAACATTCTACCTATCCCAGAATGTCTGCTTGAATGTCAATTTCTCAAAATTCCTACAGAATTATGATAGCTCAAGAACCCTCCTAAATTAGGAAAATTGGTAAAAGGTGACTACTGCTACTCCTACAATTAAGACCAGATGTGTGGTCTCCATTGATCTGAGTTTTTAACTTGCCATGAAATAAGTGACCAGAGGGTGAGTGGAATGGGATGGATAAGATCTGAAAGATTTTTGCTTCAGTTAATGAAAATAGAAAGATTCCACAGTGGAAAGGTTGATTTTAGTAGCAGTGTCAGGTCACTCATTCTAACTGCTTATAAGAATGCTCTTTCCAAAAGTAATAGATTTTTTTATATTTTATTTTCCTTGTGCATTTTGTAATAATGACCAAGAAAAATTTTTAATCTAATATTCTCTTGGATAACGGATAAAGTTTCTGATGGAATAGGACCCAATGGTGACTAACAGTGGACAACACCAGGCAATATCAAAACCTCCATGAAAAAATCTAATGTTAATCATGTCACAAAATCCAGATGTGAAGTAATTCAGTCATAAGCTCACAATGGACAAAATGCATATCATTTTTGCCAATGAAAGTAGTCCTCAAACAGGAAGCCCCATCACATAGTATCAGGCTTTTGAAACGAAGACAGGACTCTTGACGAATGAATGAGAGGTAAAGGTGGGTCTTCAATTCAATTTAATTCAATTCAATTGTTCATTTGTAAGCATATGAATAAATAACAACATTGGACAGTGGATTATGTGACAAGAGTAATATGATATTTATTTCTTGTATATTTTTGAAATTGCTTGCTTTAGTCTAGTGTTAGTCACTATTTGGCCTCTCTCTATCAGAACTTTTGCTATATCTGATCTTTACGAAAACATAAGGTTATTTTTTTTTTCCAACACAACAAACTACATGGGGAAGGTAATATGTAAAGAAACAGAATTTTTGCAGAGTATTCTTTACATTTATGAAGCAGACTGTCTTAAGAATGTGATAGAGAAACATAAAAGATAAAGATAAAACACTTCCAATAATGGACCTGTAAAAAGTGGTTATTGTTTGAAGAAATATGATGAAATTCACTAACTGTCTTAGAAAGAGCAGCTTCAAGTTCAAGTGAAACATCTTTGTGGTTTAATGATTAATTTCTTTTTTGTATTGTCCAGTCAAACCCCAATAGTATTCCATTGGCAGCTCAAGATCAGTGCTTCAGGTTTAGAAGTTTAGAGCACAGTGGTGAGTCCCACTGTCTCACAGCTCCATTACTGTCAGTCTGAATCCCAATCTGGTCACTGCCTCTGTGCGGTCTGCACATTCTCCTCATTCCCTCTTTGGATGTAACTAGTTTTCCACCAACTTCCCAAACCTGTGTATGTTTTGCTAACTAATGACTCCAAAAAGGACAATTGAAATTGGGTGAGTCCATGAATGTGTCCTGCAATGGACTGGAATCTTGTGTCCAGGAAGGGGCTTTGGATTTGCAAACCTTTTCTTAGCTTTATTTAAATATGTAGCAGAAAGAGTATTCAGGTTTTCTTCAATATATTTCTGCACTACTGTGCAGTGCAATATTTAATGATGCTGCCTGAGAAGCTTAATAATAATGTGTAGAAGAGGCCTATCAAGCACAAAATGCTCCCCAGGTACCTACCCTAGCTAGCTGAACTACAAATCAAGTGAAAACTGAAAAACCAATATCTTTTTCAATTTAAAATAGTGAGTTTGTTGTAATAAGCACAACAGTCCAGTGAAATACTCATCTTTAAATATCTTCAAACAGCTAAAAAGGCAAGCTATCAACTATTGTGTCTTATTCATGTCAACATTTAAGTCTGAACCACATACAACTATGCGCTGCAGTCCCAAAAAGGGATATTGATAGATTTGTCACCCCCTCCATTACTGTAAAAGATAAATCTGTGTAAAGACAGAAACAAAAACATTTCTAGTTGATCATGGCAGTACCTGTGGAGAAGAAAGAAAACATTTATTCACTGCAATTTAATGAAATATAAACCATTGCTATTTGGTGGATAGGGGAAAGGGGGGGACTCTCTCCTTGACTAGGTGTTAGATAGATAGATAGATAGATAGATAGATAGATAGATAGATAGATAGATAGATAGATAGATAGATAGATAGATAGATAGATAGATAGATAGATAGATAGATAGATAGATAGATAGATAGATAGATAGATAGATAGATAGATAGATAGATAGATAGATAGATAGATAGATAGATAGATAGATAGATAGATAGATAGTTTCTTGACACATAAGAAACACTGGGTTTCCCAACTCTTTTTCATTCCTTCTCTTCACCACTTTAAAACCTAAAGCATGTTCATCGAATCTACTGTCGGTCCCATCCCTGTCATATGCACTTGCCATGTGCTGGATGGTAAAAGAGCATCTCAGTTCATACCCTGCTTGGGTTCATCCCATTCTATTGATTATCTCTGAGATGTTTCTACATGTTGTTTGGAGTCCACCTGTGGTCAATTCAAATGATCACGTATGATGAGGAAAGGCACACCGCTGTCTATAGAAGGTCACACTGGTGACAATGTGTATCAGAGCAGCAAAGAAGCCATGAGGTTGAGGGAAATGCCTCCAGAGCTTAGTGACAGGATTGTGTCCAGGTACAGATATTAGCAACAAAAAAATTCCTGCCGCATTGAACGCTCCTAAGAGCACAGTGAGCCCTATACTTCTTAATTGGAAAATGTTTGAAATAACCATGACTCGCCATTATAGCTGGCCAAATTGAGCAATTGGTGAAGAAGGGCCAAGAAGTAACCAAAAACCAGTAGTCACTCTGGCTGAGCTTCAGACAACCTTTATGAAGATGACAGGAACTCCCAGAAGGACAACTAATATTGAAATATGTGGCTAGATGGAAGCCTTTCATCAGTAACAGACACATGCAGAAAAAGGCACCTAAGGGACTCCCAAACTGTGAAAAAAAGATTCTATGGTCTGAAGAAACCCAAATTAGCATCATGCTTGGAGGAAACCAAGCACCACTTATGGACTATGCAATACCAATTCAACAGTGAAGCAAGGTGGTAGCAGCATTATACTGTGGGATTATATATTTCAGTGGCAGGGACAAGGAGACTAGAGAGGGTTTAATGATGACTGAACGGAGCAACCTAGAATGATATCCTTAATGAAAAAATGTCTCCAGTGCATGCTGGACCTTAGACAGGGCTGAAGATTTACCTTCCAATAAGAAAATGACCCTAAGCACGAGGCCAAAACAACACAGAAATGGCTTAAGATCAACATTATGAGTGTCCTTCAATCCAATCGAACATTTCTGGAGAGACCTGAAAAACAGCTTGACAGAGTTTGTGGGAATCTTTTGAGAGGAATGTCAGAAAATCCCCAAACTCAAGTGTGTGAAGCCTCCAGGTTGTAATGTCTGCCAAAGGTGCTTTAACTAAGTACAGTACTGAGAAATGTGTTTGAATTTTTGTGTCAATGTGATATTTCTGAAATTTCTGAAATCATATGTTCACATTTGGTGTTTTTGCAGTTCGGTGGCCTTAGAATTGCGTCACTGCTTTTTGTAGATAACGCAGTCCTGTTGGCATCATTGGGCACCTGCATGCAACAAATCAGTTCATCCACATGTGCAGTTATCTATTTGTCCATTTTTTATGTATTTATTTGTTTTGTCCCTCTATTTCCGCTCCTAAGTGTTGTATTTTAAGTGATAATCCATTCAAACTTTATGACACATTCAGTCACTTTATCACCTGTAGCTGTTTGTATTTCCTGCAGACCAGAATGTTTTTTACATTTAATATTAAGTGTCCTTTTGATGTTGCTGCCTGATGTACACTTTTCTTGATCTTGTCCTTTTAAGCACCATATTGTGCCATAATTTCAGCCATCCATTTGTTTGAAGTTGATTTACTCATTAAAGTGTTGATGTGAGCCAAAGCCTTTCCCAGGCACATCACCATCTGGACAGGAATCTGTGATCTGATGACATCTCTGCCAACCAACTTGCCCTTTCTGCCTTTTTTCTTTCCCAAACAATTATGGCATGAAGCTAATGCATGAATATGAAGCTGTGCCAGTTTCCCTTGTTTTATTTTCTGTATTGATTCATGGTCAGTGTCTGTTTAGTTTACTATAAAGGTGGTTTATGTTTATTGCTCCAATTATGTGCAATATGTGCCTTTGAAAGTGTCTCAAGGTATAAATACTCATACATTTTTCTGTTTGGTATTTTGTAGTAATTCATGTTCCTGCGTACCTATTGACAATAGAGCCCATTATGGGATTATAAAGTAAGCTCACAATTGTAGGGTATAATAATTTCTTTTGTGTAAAGAACCAATTGTACTCGTTACATACAAGTGCTAATGTATTTTTAAATGTTCTAATACCGCAATCGGTTGGCACTCTTTAAGATGGAAACATGGCCGCTCCATGCCAAAAGCCCAATGCTGCCAAAAAAGGCTTTAGCTTCCTTTGACCCTGAAACCTGATTAAGTAGTTTCAGCAAAACGATGGAAGAAAAAAAAAAACGTTTTACTAATGTGGGGAACAGCCCGGACACAGACAGGTAGACACGATGGTTTCACCCAACACACGTTTATTTATCATATTTATAGTGCACATACCCAATGCCGAAGCACCAATCACCCCTTTAAGTCCTGGCCACAACACAATGCCTTAACTGTCTCTGGTCCGCCTCCACTCCTCTCCACCAAGCTTTGTCCTCTTCCACCCAACTCTTGCCCCCGACTGGAGGGAGGCGGCCCCTTTTATTCACCCCTGAAGTGCTCCAGGTGCATCCTGGGGCTCGTAGCCACACCCCTGTGTGGCGGAATCTCCAGCGGTGAAACCGGAAGTCCACCGGGTGTCTCCAAGTCTCTTCCCCTCAGTACTTCCCGGTGTGGTGGAAGTACTGAGGTCCAACACTCCCAAGGCATTGGGGCGCTCCTTGGCGGTGACCACGGGCACCTACAGGGATGAGCTTCCAAGCTCTGTACCCGTGGTCCCCACAGCAGCCAGGGAGGACGCCCCCTCGTGTTCCTGGAGGATCCACAAGCCCTCCTCCGGTCCTCCTGGGCGTCCCGGCCGGGCATGAACGCCCGCCGGGCACCACACTAACTATGGTAACGTTATCAGAATTGCAGAAAACACAATAATCTGGAGTGTTTAACTTTTTTTGTGCTTAACTTACATTCAATTTATGATGCATGCATCATCCAGGCATTCGTCTGTAATAAATTAAGTGTGGCACAAATCCTTTCCAAGGCTGAAAATAATAAAACTGTCTGCATTGTTTTATTCTTAATCATATTGTAATGACACAATGTGAACAGTCATTGATCAGTCCTGTTTACCCCGTCTTTATGCGTTCATTAATCTGTATTCAAGCTGCTGCTTTCCACAATCGCATTTGATTGCCAGTTGTCAATTTGCAATATTCACACGGCACTAAACAAATGATTTATGAGTTGTATGGGCACATTACCCTGCACTTAATTTATTTTTGATATGCAAGTTTGAAGCATAAAGTTAATGTGAAAATATGGATTGACGGTGTTTAAGAAAAACATTCTATTGAAGAATACAGGGTGTCATTTGCAATGCGGTATTTATTAATTTTCACATAGACACTACCTACCTACCAGCCAGCATAAATAATTAAAAGAAAAACCATTTGAGGTAATCAATTAACAGGAAAAAAATACAAAAAAAGGACTGTAAGCTGATGGTAACTGATTATATTGTCAGAAATTACATGACTTTATATAAAGTTGCAGGCAACTGTCTGGTCTTTTAATACACATTGTATTGTGTTCATAAGAATTACTGTTCAATGCCTTTAAATCACTTCAATTTTTATTTTTTTGTCCCATGCCTTTTGACAGGTACAAGAAAATCCACACATATGTCATACTCTTTGACTTGTCTGGATGTCTAGTTTTGCATGACATCCTCCTTTTAGGTGTTACCAATTATTTTTGGCCCCCTAGACCCGAAAAACCCTCATGTTTAGGCCATCTGTGGCCCATATTTTTTATGTGGGTAAGAAAATTACACCCTTATGATAAAAACTAAACTATTAGGTGTCTTCAGCAAAAATGATCAGAAGGAGTTGAAGTTGAGCATGCCACATCAACCAACCCCTGGGGTTCACCTCCTAATGGGATAAGAGGGGTCAGAGTTACTCCTTCACACAAAACTTTGAAAAATGGGGATTGGATTATCTAGGCAGGTGGAGTGTCGTTTTATGCTCTTTTGAGGTTGATGATCATGAATATGACCTTATTTTTGATATCTGATTCTTTTACCGGTGGTCCAAGCCCTCTGAGAGCTACTCGTAAAAGGCTAAAATGACAGATTTCAAGCATAAGCGTGTTGGGTATTGTTTCAGACAAGGTCAGTGATTGTTTATATACCAGTAACTGTGCAATGCACGATAACGTGCAGTGAATACACTTGACTTGAGCATTCCTAGTTTCCATCCTCTCTCTCTGTATGTTTAGCATTCATTTGCTCAGAGGTTGATGCGCTTGCTGCTTCCTGAGCATCCTAGCGGCCCACTTCTTCTCTTCTTTCGTTGGCAACTTTTCACATTTAAACTGATTAAGTCAGTGTTTGTGTTGCAATTACTTAGTATGTTTTTCTTAATTTTTTCACTTAAACTGGCACTTAAGTCTTCAATCTACCTCAAGGATGATTTAAGATATGAAGAGGTAGAGGAAGTGACGGAGAAGGTGTAGGGATGAGAACGGTGCTTGTATGCATTGTGCTGCACGGTCGCCCTGCTGGCCACTGCCAAGAGTTGATTCTACAATAAAATAAAATAAAAATAAAACAAGGAATAACCTTGGAAGGTCAATCATCACCCAGAAAGCAGATAGTAGACCTCATGTAATATATGTGTACCAAATTTCAGGTCAATAGGTCAAACGGTTTGTGAGCAACAGGTGATTTAAAATCCTGGACCAACAAACGAACATCCACGGTAGCATATTATATATGAAGAATGTTATTTTTGATATTTGATCCTTTACTAGGAATCTAGCCTTCTATAGAATGTCCATTAGAGGGTGAAAATAACACATTTCTATTTTAACTAAGACATTTTAGACTTTAAACATTTAAACTGAATTACACAATATAATATTTCAAATATCTGACACAATTATTCTTGTTTATTATGTACTTCTACCTTATGAGGTAAATCATTATATTTCTTAAGAATGCCCCATATTAGACCCGCTTACACTAACATCATTCATCTATTAAAATATATATGCAGTTTTGAAAATGAGTGGCAATAACTGAGTGAATATATCTCTATTATAAAAAAAAAATCTTTTTTCCTGTGATGAGATGTGATCTTTGGAAGAGAGACAGAGAGACACTTTCACGTCCCGTGAGATGGACAAGTCACGTCATACTGACAACCTTTGGAAGCAAGTCCCGCGATACACATGCAGAGCAGGTTAGAGACAAAGGAAGTGGGAAAATTCAAAAGTCTCAAAAAATGAGAGTAAAGATCGTAATAGCACAAACAAACTGAAAATATTACTCGGTGAAATAATGGAACAGAGAAAAGAGATTGAATTTTAAGGTGCTGTACAGGCTTTTAAACATTTGAAGCGCCGCACGAAATGCAGATCACACAGCATGACAGCAGCAGCAAGCCAGCAGCTGATCGAGCAAAGAGGAGGTAGAAAAACCAACTGTTACTTGTTTCCCAATATATGACTGTTTAAGAGAGGTTTCGGAGGAGCGACCGCATCTCCTTGGTGTGCGTTCAGCCCCCGTCTTCACAATGGCGCGTAGCACTAGTGGGGGGGAAAGGGGTTGGTTAGCGAAACGAGCAGGGGTCAAAGCCCCCTAGTAATTTAATATATCAATCTTGTATATTATACTTGTTTTGTGTGCACTATTATTATTATTATTATTATTATTATTGTTATTATTATTATTTGTTTAGCAGATGCCTTTATCCAAGGCATCTTACAAAGCTATAGAGAACTAAATAAAACTGCACATTTGTACCTAGAACTAAACTATGAAAAAAATAAAGTATACATATGTATGTATATGAGGGTGAGTCAAAAATAGAATGTAGAATTTACTTTAATCAACTTTCAGAAAAGACAAATACATAATCTTTTGACATAATCTCCCTGCTTTTCAATACACTTTGTCCATCTGTCGACAAGCTTTCGCATTCCTTCATTAAAAAATGTTTTAGGCTGAGCTCCGAGCCACAAATGCACCGCTGTCTTCACCTCTTCATCAGACATGGATCATCGTTCTCGTAGGGCTTCTTTCAGTGGGTCAAACAGGTAACAGTCCGATGGGGCGAGATCAGGAGTATAGGGAGGATGCTGTAGCACCTCAAAATGAAGTTTTTGCAGAGTGTCGGTAGTGTTGTCAGCAGTGTGCAGACGTGAACAAGAACACAATGCCCTTGGACAACAGTCCTTTGCGTTTTGTCCGAAGTTTAAGCCTTAGCTCTTCAGTGTGCATCTCACTGTAACGAGCACCGTTGATTGTTGAACCGTTTTCCTGATAATGTTCCAATATTGGTCCTTGAGAATCCCAGAAAACTGTAAGCATCAATTTTTCGGCTGATGGCTGACTTTTTCTTGGTCGGCGATTGAGGATGTTTCCATTCCATACTCTGCCATTTACTCCCAGGCTCATAGTGATAAATCCGTGTCTCGGCACCAGTAATGATTCTATTTAAGAAACGTTCACCCTCCTTAGAATATTGGTCCAAATTTTGTTTGCAGATATCCAAACACTTCTGTTTGTGTTCTTCTGTGAGTTGTTTTGGTACCCATCTCGCACAAACTTTTCAAAACCCTAGTCTGTCATAGATTATTACATAGGCAGAGCCTTGGCTGATTTGCAAATGATTTGCTACATCATCTATTGTCACTCGTCTTTTCAACAGGATCATTTCATATGCACGCTCAATATTGTCATCAGTCGTGGATGTGGATGAACATCCGGCTCCTTCTTCATGGCTGACACTTGTGTGACCTTCCTTGAACTTCTCTATCCATTCATACACACTCCTTCACAACAAAACACTTTCTCCATACTGTGCACAAAGTCTTCGATAAATATCGGCAACCAGGTACACTCTCAGAGCACAAAAATTGAATCACTGCAAGTTGCCATTCTTTCGTGCAAATCACAGGTAGGACAGCCGTTGTTTCTCACCACCGCAGTTGCAAATGATCTGACGTTACACATTCAAACCTGCACAGCAATGACTGGGGGGACTGGGACCTCTTACAGAAAACGCTGATAAGACAGTGCTGCCAACAGAAGTTTTAATATAACTGGAGTGCGGATAATTTTTGACTCACCCTTGTACATAACATACATACAGTTAGGTCCATAAATATTTGGACAGAGACAACTTCTTTCTAATTTTGGTTCTGTACATTACCACAATGAATTTTAAATGAAACAACTCAGATGCAGTTGAAGTGCAGACTTTCAGCTTTAATTCAGTGGGGTGAACAAAACGATTGCATAAAAATGTGAGGCAACTAAAGCAATTTTTAACACAATCCCTTCATTTCAGGGGCTCAAAAGTAATTGGACAAATTAAATAACTGGAAATCAAATGTTCATTTCTAATACTTGGTTGAAAACCCTTTGCTGGCAATGACAGCCTGAAGTCTTGAATTCATGGACATCACCAGATGCTGGTTTCCTCCTTTTTAATGCTCTGCCAGGCCTTTACTGCAGCGGCTTTCAGTTGCCGTTTGTTTGTGGGCCTTTCTGTCTGAAGTTTAGTCTTCAACAAGTGAAATTCTTGCTCAATTGGGTTAAGATCAGGTGACTGACTTGGCCATTCAAGAATTTTCCACTTCTTTGCTTTAATAATCTCCTGGGTTGCTTTAGCTGTATGTTTTGGGTCATTGTCCATCTGTATCATGAAACGCTGCCCAATCAATTTGACTGCATTTAGCTGGATTTGAGCAGACAGTATGTCTCTGAACACCTCAGAATTCATTCGGCTGCTTCTGTCCTGTGTCACATCATCAATAAACACTAGTGTCCCAGTGCCACTGGCAGCCATGCACGCCCAAGCCATCACACTGCCTCCACTGTGTTTTACAGATGACATGGTATGCTTTGGATAATGAGCTGTTCCACACCTTCTCCATACTTTTTTCTTGCCAACATTCTGGTAGAGGTTGATCTTGGTTTCATCTGTCCAAAGAAAGTTTTTCCAGAACTGTGCTGGCTTTTTTAGATGCTCTTTAGCAAAGTCCAATCTAGCCTTTCTGTTCTCGAGGCTTATGAGTGGCTTGCACCTTGCAGTGCACCCACTGTATTTACTTTCATGCAGTCTTCTCTTTATGGTAGACTTGGATATCAATACGCCTACCCCCTGGAGAGTGTTGTTCACTTGGTTGGCTGTTGTGAAGGGGGTTTCTCTTCACCATGGAAATGATTCTGCGATCATCCACCACTGTTGTCTTCCGTGGACGTCTAGGTCTTTTTGCGCTGCTGAGTTCACCAGTGCTTGCTTTCTTTCTCAGGATGTACCAAACTGTAGATTTTGCCACTCGTAACATTGTAGCAATTTCTCGGATGGGTTTTTTCTGTTTTCACAGCTTAAGGATGGCTTCTTTCACCTGCATGGAGAGCTCCTTTGACCGCATGTTGTCTGTTCACAGCAAAATCTTCCACATGCAAGCACCACACCTCAAATCAACTCCAGGCCTTTTATCTGCTTAATTGATAATGACATAACGACGGACTTGCCCACACCTGCCCATGAAATAGCCTTTGAGTCAACTGTCCAGTTACTTTTGAGCCCCTGAAATGAAGGGATTGTGTTAAAAAAATGCTTTAGTTGCCTCACATTTTTATGCAATCGTTTTGTTCACCCCACTGAATTAAAGCTGAAAGTCTGCACTTCAACTGCATCTGAGATGTTTAATTTAAAATTCATTGTGGTAATGTACAGAACCAAAATTAGAAAAAAAGTTGTCTCTGTCCAAATATTTATGGACCTAACTGTATATATGTTACTGCCAAAACCCGGAGTTCAGCCAGTTCTCGAATTGACCGGCCATTTCGCATATTGGCCGCGAGGTGTGGCCAAAGTCCGAAGTACTAGAAATGACCAGCATATATGCTACTTTGGCCAGCCATTTCGCGAAGTGGCGAGAACTCCCTGGTCAAAATCCGATGTGCTGATGTAAGACTGTCCGCTCAAGGTGCGAAGATGCTTAAAAATTTTCAGATGCAGATTCAGAAGTGAGGGCGGCACGGTGGCGCAGTGGGTAGCGCTGCTGCCTCGCAGTTGAGAGACCTGGGTTCGCTTCCCGGGTCCTCCCTGCGTGGAGTTTGCATGTTCTCCCCGTGTCTGCGTGGGTTTCCTCCGGGCGCTCCGGTTTCCTCCCACAGTCCAAAGACATGCAGGTTAGGTGGATTGGCGATTCTAAATTGGCCCTAGTGTGTGCTTGGTGTGTGGCTGTGTTTGTGTGTGTCCCTGCGGTGGGTTGGCACCCTGCCCGGGATTGGTTCCTGCCTTGTGCCCTGTGTTGGCTGGGATTGGCTCCAGCAGACCCCCGTGACCCTGTGTTCGGATTCAGCGGGTTGGAAAATGGATGGATGGATGGATGGAGATTCAGAAGTGAGTTTTCCATTCTGCACGAGAAACTGCTCAAGGCGGGTCTTGTTCAGCAAAGCGGACGCCACTTGAGACCGCCTTCCCCTCGCCCAAACACTAACCTTAAGGTCAATAAAATAGGTCCCTGACGTTAAGTCACTATTGTAGGGCTAAAATGATAACAGAAATGTGAAACCTACTTATATACCTAATCTTAATTATTGTGAAACAACCAAGTGGTGTCCGCTTTCTGAACAAGAGCCGCCAAGGCTACACTCAACGCAATTGCACTACTAAGTGCGCAACAAATCGCTGCTCATGCCTTTTTCCTTCCGACTTTGGCCGATCGCCCCATGCCATTTCGCAAACTGGCTGGCCAAATCCCGAAATCGAGGTAAAGATCTGACATTGGCCGGTCAATTTACAGCGACATTGGCCATTTCCCGATTTGGCCGGACATTTCCTGCTTTGACCAATTTCGGGTTTTGGCCGTAACATATACACAGTGTATATGTTTTATTTTATTCTTCATTCTTTTTAGCATCTGTTTTATTTGTTAGCACCATTGGGAAACTGCTCCTACAATTTTGTTGTATTGTTGTTCAATGGCAATAGAGCTTTCTATTCTGTAAACATGTTGTTGTACTGTATACATAAATGTTAATGTCGCTTTCGACAGTAATGAGTTATCTCTGCTGTTTTTTGTAGCTGTGTATTTTTGTTGAATTTTTTGACTATTATATAATTTTTAATTAATGAGCATTTGTGTGAGTAAAAGGTATTATGTCCACTACATTATGTCTGTATGTCTCTATACTCTCCATTAAGGAGTGCTCCTAAGAAAATTGACCACAAAATGTAATGCGATAGAACACATCCCAAACACAATCCACTTCAGAAGAGGCAAATAAAAATTCAGATATACACTGCATTCCAAATGTATTCAGACCATTTCATGTTTTTCATATTATGTTATCCATCCATCCATCCATTATCCAACACGCTATATCCTAACTACAGGGTCACGGGGGTCTGCTGGAGCCAATCCCAGCCAACACAGGGTGCAAGGCAGGAAACAAACCCTGGGCAGGGCGCCAGCCCACCGCAGATATTATGTTATGTTATGATAAAATCATTTGAATGAATTTTTTCCCCACATCACACAAGACTCAATACCCCAGAATGACAAAGTGAAAACAAGATTTTAGGAATTTTCTCCAAACACGGAACAGCTCTACTGTAAGGCATACAGCTAGACAGTAAGTGGGCTGACATGCAAACCCACATCTGTAGAACTGTCAGTTGAGACAGCAGTCCATTTTGGTTCATCACGATCCTATTTCTTTTTTTGTCAAAATAATGTGTCCTTTAAATGTCGATTTAAACATTTCCTTTCCTCCAAACGCACAATGTTCTTTGCATTTTGAGCAGCTGATACATGTCACAACATTCCTGAAAATGCATTGGTATTACTGTAAATGTCAGGGCTTTGCAAAAGACCTTTGTCACAATTTGTGACATGCAATGTCTGACCTTTAAAGAATGCGCTCAACTGCCCAGTGCTGAAATATCTTTCAGCCTCTTTAAGGTGTTTCTATAATGTTGCTGGCACTCGGTGCCCTAATTTCTCAATGTTATTGATTTAATGTATGGATGTGTTCAATCTAATTTTTTTTTTTTATATATTTTTCAAATAACATTAACTTAGTGAGGATTCAGTGATGGACTGGTGCCCACCCCACGGCTGGTTTCTGCCTTACATTTAAAGTTATGTTATATTACAACCCCTCCAAGGACTGCAATATTGTCATCTTGGTGTGGTGGGGACACTTGTGTGCCTTAATGATGTCTGGTAAGGTGTGCCCCCAATTCCCTTGCCTGTGGCAAATTGATTGAGAGGTACAGGCCAGTCTTTATGACTCTCATGATACCAGGAGCAGGAATACCAGGACCCACTTATGGAGTCAAGCCTGGGGGTAACGATGAGGGTTGGGTGCAATGCCAGTCAGTGAGATTCCAAATATCAGTTTAGGAAGTTAATTCATTTTTGTTTATCGTGGTGCAGAAGTGAGGTGACGTGTTGCATGTTGGTCAGATATGCAAGTAAGAATTTCACTGTACTCTGTAAACATGACAGTACTACTATTACTACTTGGAGTACATTAGATTCTTTTATTCCCACGCTTATATTCTTTTTTGCGTAGTCCCCCACATATGTCCTCCTCCCCAACTGAATTCATCCTTTTTTCAGTTCTCACTAGTCTCCCTGTCCCTAGTGATGAGTAGTACCTCCATAACATGATGCTGTCACCACCATGCTTCACCATAGGGATGTCATTAGGCAGGTGATGATAAGCAGTACCTTGTCTTTGCTAGTCATAGTGCTTGGAGGTTTGCCCAAAGAGTACAATGTCCCAGCAAACATGAGAATCTTCTCCCTCACACTCTCAGCATCCTTTAAATGCTATCCGGGAAACATTTACTCAAGAGTGGCTTCCGTCTAGCTACTCTACCATCAAAGCGTGATTGATGGACTGCTGCTGAGATGGTTGTCCTTTCAGCAGGTTCTCCCATCCAAGCAGAGGACTTCTGAAGCTCTGTTAGAGTGACTATTAGGTTCTTGGTCAACTCAGTTTGGCAGGATGGCCAACTCTACAAAGAGTTTCCAAACTTCTTCCACTCCACAATTATTGAAGCCAATGTGCTCCTGGGAACACTCAAAGCTTTAGAATTGATTTGATCCTTTTGTCCTAGTCTATCTTTCACCACAGTTTGATCACAGAGGTTTACAGCGAGCTCCTTGGACTTCATAGCTTGGATTTTGCCCTGAAATACAATGTGAATTGTGGGACCTTATATATACAGGTACAAGAGAGCCTTTCTAAGTAATGTCCAATCAAATCCATTTGCTACAGGTGGACTCCAATCAAGTTGGGAAAGGCACTATATAAATAAAATGTATTATTATTATTCTTGATACATCTCAAGAAGAATTAAAGCAAACAGGATGCACTTAAGCACAATCTGGAGCACCACAGAAAACGGTCTGAATATTTGCATAAATGAGATATTTCAGTATTTGATTTTTAATACATTTGCAAATCTTCTTGAAAACATGTTTTCATCTCATCATTATGGGTTATTGAATGTAGACTGATAGGCAAAAATGGCAAATGTATCCATTTAAAGTTAAATCTACAACTCAATAAAGTGTGCAGAAAGTAAAGAGGTCTGAATACTGTAGCGACTTCCACGTCAGGTTCGAAAAGGAGGAAACACAGAAGGATGAAGTCAGGATCCGAGAACAGTTTACTGGAACAACAAAAAAAAAAACAGGATTGTAGCAGCAAAAAACAAAAAGTACGTCTTTGATCTTGAATTATTTACACTTGCCTATAACCCTCTCATTGTTCTGGCCCTGAGAGACACAGTTATTCATTACCAAAAAACAGAGAAAAAACGCTGACGTTGTAAAGCAACAACACCTTTCTTCATGAACCTTCTCCTTCAAGACCACCCCCAATAAAATACTTTGCCTCCGTCCCCTCCATTCCGGGTCCCAACCCCTATCAGTGTCAATCATACTCCCACTGTCAGTCCTCCGAGCTGTACTCCACCCTCATTCAATCGAGTCCAACAGTCACTCCCAAGGGCCTTCAACCTGGCCATGACGTTACACTACTTTCTGAATCCACTGTATTTTTTAGTAATTTGAGCTGATCATCTACAGTATATGCTTCTAAAGAATTTTTCACACATTAAGTGATTCACTTTAAGTAAAGCTACGGAGATTATAAAAATGTAACTCCTTTACAATGTTCATGTGTTATAATGTCACCTTTTCAGTAAAATTAAGGAGTTGAACACCAGTATTTGGTTTATAATTGCAAGCAAATTCATATTAAGAGAGCAATAAAGATTTAAAATTATATCCTACAGTGGTTAAAAATGAACATCATCCAGTTATAGAATGCAGTAATCATTAATGCCAAGAGCTATCTAATATGCTATAAAGGATAAAGTCACTGTTTAGCATCATTAAAACACTTCTCTCACTTTTTTCTTTAAAACATTTTAATTGCTAGTTATTATAATAACAATGATAGAAATGTGTCCTTTTCCTTTCCCTTAGGATTTTGGAGATGATGGGTCTCTCTACATCACCAAGGTTACAACGACCCACATGGGTAACTACAGCTGTCATGCAGATGGCTATGAGAAGCTGTACCAGACGCACATTCTTCAGGTGAATGGTAAGAAGCAACACAGTAATTAAGTAAATTACACATGGGAGCCATAAGCCTTACTTTCTCTCCAAAAACAGACTTTTAATGCCAACATATAAACAGCAAACTGCAGAATTCATTTTATTGTCCAAATCTGTTTAAGAATATCTTGTTTTTGTGAATATTATTTATTTAATAGTCTACCAATACGCTCTGATTCTATTATTCTTACAACATAAGTATTAAATACTGTGTTGCCCAGACACATACAGCCACCCTAACCCCAACACAGACAGTCAGGACACAGGTTTTAGTCCACACAGCACACAGATTATTTACAGTCCAGCATACAATGCTCACAGGGCAAAGCACAACACAGTCCCTTTTTGCCGTCTGCCCTTCCGCCTGCACTCCTCCTCAGTGTTTGTCCTCTTCCTCCCGACACTGGCCAGTGAGTGGTGGTGACTGGTTCTTTTTATAGGGCACCCGGAAGGACTCCAGGTGTCCAATGAGCTTCTTCCGTTAGCGTTTCTGGGTGTGACGGAAGTGCTGTCAAATAGGGCCCTGTAAATGTCCATGTGCCCCCTAGCGGTGGCCATGGGCCTCAACAGGGTTGAGCTTCCATGCCTACGATGAGTGGCCCCGCTGGAAACCAAGGGGGCTTTCCTGTGTTGGGCTGGGGGAGAAATGGTCTTAAAAGTACTCTTTCCCCCGGTCCTTCCATACTCAGGGCATACCGGCCGTCCACCACAATACATATTAACCAGAAAAGGCATAGTCATATGTCAGTGTGTTGATTTTGATTTTAAAACTATGTACATATTTCCAAAATTATTAATATGTCTTAGCAAAAAAGCAACTCTTTAAAGGCTATTATCTAGAAGCTATTAAAATGGTGCCTAGGCATTGGTTATATGAATTATACAACAGTTTTCCAAAGTAAAATTAAATAACCATTGAATAATGGCCACACATGAAATTATATATATGATTATTTTAAAAAATACTTTGCCACATTTGAAAAAATAAAGAAAGTCATCATTGTCTTTCCCATCACATCCCCAACAAAAGCTTTTATTTTTGGTTCCCAGCATGATTTTCACCATAATATGATCCTCCTATTAAAAAAACCACAGGGACCACAGGGTTTATCTAATAAAGAACTTTTTCCTTGTACTACAGTGTCCAGTGTTTGAGTTCATTTAATGAAACTTTCATACTTCGACAGTGACCAGATATGAAGAGTTCTTTCTCAATTTTTTTGGCTCTGTATCCAGCAGAGAGTGTTCTTTCTCCCTTGAATGCGTTTCTTGATACACAGTTGACTAGAACCCAAATACCATATCTTTTGTACCCAGGCGGAAAAGAATTACAAGAGAGAGAAATATGATACAAGAAGAGATGTATTTAACTTGCTTTAACAGGTAATATTCATTTGCAGAAATATAATGCATAACTCTGCATATTTAGGCCGGAGAGAAGCATTGGGACAACCTGCTTTGTGTCCTTCATATGTCTTCTGCCCGTGTCCCTAACCTGTCATTTGTCAATCTCCCTGGCTGTTTCTCTCTTTCTCTCTCTCTCAGCTGAATGTCATACACTTGTGAAATTGGCACAAATAATCTTCTTGCTACAGGCTCTGCTGCAGTTGTACTCAACACTTCGATGACTGACTTTAGCCCACCCCTTGCTCACCGAAGGTGGCCCAGTTCATTGATGTTCTGTTTTCTATGACAATGCAGTATACAAACATGTTAACATCTTTTACAGTATATATATGTATGGCTGATCGACGACACTTTAGATTTCACAAATTGGAATCCTGTGCGTATATTCCCCCCAAGTTCGCGTCCTGGGTCTTCTCGGTCCAAAGACATGCCAGTTAGGTGAACTGGTGATTGATTGGTCTTAGTGTGTGTTAGGTGAGTTTGTGTTCACCCTGGAATGGACTATCTCCATATCCAGGGTTTGTTCCTGCCTGGCACCCTATGGTAGCTAGGATAGGCTCTAGAACCAAACCTAAACCGGCAAAACCCTGCGACCCTGGTCTGAATTAAGCAAACAAATTTGTATTTACAACTAAAAGGAGGTACCTACTTTTGCCCAGGAGCAGTCAACAAGGTCCTAATGGTAGAATAGGGCATTTGGCCCAATGAGGGGTAAGTGGCAGGGGCTTGAACCACTGTAGCCACCTTAGTGTGCAAGGAAAGCCAAATTAGCATCGACATTATCTGGATGTAACCAAAGATTTGAAAAAAGACCTTTTTAAGGGTGACCTGATCAGGCATTATTCTACCTCAACCTCACTGGGCAAAAATTACTTAGCGGAAGTTGTGTGCGACAATGCCTTACTGCACAAGTAACGGCAGCTTTAGAAAGTTTAACTATAATTTGCTCATCACAGAAAATGTCATTTTTTCACCATTACATAGTATAGTGTGTGGCTAAACTGATTTATTCCATATTTTCATAATTAATCTGTCCATCCAAAGGTGCACTTCATCTATGAATCAATGCTACAAATACAATTGCAGAATCGCTAACATTGCAGTGCCTTTGACAAAACAATGTTTTTGCTTACTATATCCATCTTTACTTTGAAAAACCTCTATTAAATTAGTACCACTTTTCCCTTTGGAATTCTCAAAAGCACTTCTTGTGGGATTTAATGAAAATATGTGTATCTATGACCTTCCAAAGTAAGCTCCAGCTGCATTAATGATGACCTCAAAGCTAATGCCATTTAAAACATAATTAAAGATAAAATCTCCAATTAAGTGGCTAAAAACTAATTAGCCTGCCCAAGGAAATGTTGCCTAGCAATTGATTACCAATGGAAAAATACTCGATGTTGTTTTACATGTCCTTGCTCAACTAAAACAAACTGCATACACTTGATGTTTATTAGCCCAGGGTCTGTGCTGTCACCAGTATAAAGACCTTGCAAGAATACACTCAATTAAGTGCCATAAAGCTATAAATACTGTATATTTATTAAGCATATTTGTTTCTCCTGAAACCTTGTGGAAAAAAGTGTGAAGAAAACAGGATATATTTATTGTTGTGTAATTGGATAAGTGTGATCATAAACAGCCGACAGTGGGTCAAGCTCTCCCTTCAGGTACCTCTCTGTCCCATTTCCTATATATGTAGGTTGGAGATTGTTAATGATTAGTGGAGTATGTTACTCACCATAAAAGAAGAAACACACACTCAGAATAACTGGGTCTAATGTATAGTATATATTGTCAGACATTAAATAAATAATGCATCCAGGGTTTACTGTAAGGCAGTGTGTCTTGGAAGTGGTGGTGATTGACAACCTGTACCAAATTACAGATTCACACACTTCATGGTGTAAGTTGCCTCTATTTCCTTTTAAAATGAGTGGCCCATGCTAGAATTATATAAGTGTTGAGTTCAAAGATTTTTTAAGGAATAATCCACCCAAAAATCGTACAGTGGAACCTTGGTTCACGACCATAATTCGTTCCAAAACTCTGGTCGTAAACCGAATTGGCCGTGAACCGAAGCAATTTCTCCCATAGGATTGTATGTAAATACAATTAATCCGTTCCAGACCGTACGAATTGTATGTAAATATATACATTTTTTAGTTTTTAAGCACAAATATAGTTAATTATACCATAGAATGCACAGTGTAATGGTAAACTAAATGTAAAAACATTGAATAACACTGAGAAAACCTTGAACAACAGAGAAAACTAACACTGCAATAGTTTGCGCTATAGTGCTAGGAACCGCTCGCTAAAAACACTTTTTTTAATGAGTTTTAAGCACAGGGGAAAAAATGAACATTTGAAAAATCCGTAATTTAATAAACCACCAAGAAAAGTAACATTGCAACAATGCAGGCTACGAACCAATCACTGTAAATAGAACTGAAAACAAAAACAAGCCTTCTTTACCTTATGCGTCCCTCGCTCGCTGTCTCTCTCCGGCGCCTATGTGTGTGTGTGTGCGTCTCTCTTTTGCGAGCCTGGAGCGCCTGTGTGTGTGTCTCTCTAGAGCGCTCCTGTGTGTGTGCGTGCCTCTCTCGCGCGTGCTCCTGTGTGTGTGCGCGGCTCTCTCTGTCTCGCGCTGCCTGTGTGTGTGCCTCTGTCTCTGAGCTGCCTATCTCTCACGCTGCCTCTGTGTGTGTGTGTGTGTGCATGTGCGTGTGTGTGTGTGTGTGTGTCACACTCTCTCGCTCTCTCTCTTGCTCGCTGTACAGGAAATGCACTTGGAGAGACTGAACATGTACAAACCGAAAGGGAACCTGGCTTGTTCGTATACGGAGTGTGTGGTCGTGAACCGAGGCAAAAGTTTGGCGAACTTTTTGGTCGTAAACTGAGTTGTACGTGTACCGAGACGTTCGTGAACCGAGGTTCCACTGTACTTTTTATGTTACCCAATGTAGCTGCTAAAAAAAAATTTTAATCGCATGTTTAATGCCATGTAGAATGGAGAGAATAAAATTTCTGATATAATGGAGCCCAATGATGACCAATGCTGTATAAGGGAAAATGAAGTGAAAAATGTCCACGAAGAAAAGAAAACTTGTCTTGTTTCTCGTGTAGCGTAATTCAAATGTTATGCAGTTGTATGCTCAAAACATGCAAAACACATGCATTTTTTGCTTGTTTGTTACTTGTGGAAAAATCAGCATACATTATAAATAGGAAAGCACTCCCACAATACTGTGCATTTCAATTGAAGATTTGACTCTCTCCTTCAATCGATGGTCACAAATTCTGTCTTCAGTTCAAAAGCAATTGCGAGCACTTCATCACAGTTTTACAAAGTTACACTTGTACTCTTACAAAGTTACACTTCTTCTCTCTCTTGTTAAATTAAGTGCCCTACCTGCACTGCCAAAGTGGAGATGGTGACAGGTCCCAAAGGGCAATTTAATGACAGGTCAGAAGATGAAATCTGGTCAGAAACATGTCTAAGTCAAAAGGTGTCATTTTGCTTGACTTCTCACTAAGTCAAAACCAGCAATTTAAATTGGTTTTGTCAAAACCAGAGCGTAAACTGCAGTCAATTGCTAAGTTATTTGTAGTCAACAATTGCTAAGTCGTGTGCCAGGATAACCTAATCATAAACCCACCAAACACTTTTGAAGCCTGGATGACGAGTGATCCTAGATGCCAGCTTATATGTAATTGAGCCAATGACACCACTCAGCAAGACTTCCTGGTAAAAGTTGCCTGTGAATCCGTGAAAGCTTATATGCCATGCAGGTGCCACTCTGAGTAGATTGAGGTGCTTGTCTTAATGCGCATTCATGTGCAGACGCAAGTGGGTCAGACAAGTGCTTTTTTCACACCTTAAAGTTGGTTATTGTGACATCTGTGCCCTGCCATAGCTTAACAGAGAGGCTGGACAAGAGACAAGGAGAACAACAGCGATAGGAATGAAAGAATAACAGAGATGAAGGAACCAAGGTTAATGAAAGTAAAAGAAACAGTGAGAAGCGGGAATGAGAGAACATGTGTTGTGAGGAATGGTGGCAGGTAGTCAGGAGAGAGGCCCAGAGTGCGGAGCGTGTGGCTAGAGCTCAATGGGGCTGAAGAGGGGACTCCTGTTGAGCGACACATCAGAGTAGGAGTGACTTGGTGTGGTGCCCCATGGATGCCAAAGGACTGGTGATGGGGACCCAAACCAGGATTAATGGTTGACAGTACCCATCGGTGGGCATCTCCTCTGCTTATCCATACCATCTTTTGCAGCAAGAGGAGACATCCGCCAAAAGGTGTAGTCAACTATTAATTCAGATTTTATAGAGTTGCACTGGAAGACTTGCCTAAGTTTTAACCTCAAATTATGGAAATATTTATTGATTGGACACTGAACACTGTCTTTTATGGATTATTTATTTATTTATTGGTGAACTTTGGGTTTTGATCAGAAAATAAAAAGCGGTAATGCACTTTACACTTACCTTTTGACTGTTTATGTGCTCATTTGACTGGCTCATCCTTGGTTATGACTATCGATAGCTTGAGGTTCAAGCTGACAAAGGATGTGGTGCCAACCCGGACTGTCACACCTATGACTAGAAGTTGTGTAGTGTGGCAACAGCTTAACTTATATTGGGGGATCTGTTTTGGAGGACACGTAAAAAAGGAAAATTTACAAGTTGAAATAACCTTTCTCAAAGTAAATTTAAATTAATCAGTAAGCCTGCATAGACTGTTTTAAGATTGACAATTTTAAAAAATATCTTTAACAAGCACTGAGTTGGAAAGACCGAGACACAAACCGATTAGGAGTTCAGCCTAATAACGGGTGTGTTTATCTAACAACCAGTGATTCACAGTTATGTTTCTACCAGAAGCATCTTCCATTGTTAAGGCCGTGAGAAACACCTTGTAAAAAATAACAGCCACTTAAACTAGACAGGATATCCCAAACATTTAGTGTCCCTGTTTGTTGTCCAGTGTCACAACTTGGACTTCTAAGGTGTAACAATAAGTTCCAGTCCCCTACCATCTTTAGGGTAATATGCTGGCTACTACACTGCCCCTCCCTTTAGTGTCTTGTCATTGACGGCAATATAAAATCTTTGTAATGGGTAGGTAGGCACGTCTGTCATTTTGATCTTCTAGGGTAGGGGTGGGCAAAGTCATTCCTGGAGGGCCGCAGTGGCTGCAGGTTTTTGCTCCAACCCAGTTGCTTAATAAGAAACACTTATTGCTCAAGTAACACTTCTGCTTCACTTTAGTTGTCTCGTTCGTTAAGATTTTGAACCCTTATTGCTAATTTTAGTCTTAAACAGCTGTATTCGTGGTTTTTATTTGCTCCTAATTAGCAATAACATGCAAATGACAAAAGAGACCAGCATTTCTCCCTTTAGCTTGTTACCATTTACACCTCTGTGTATTTATCATGCACTATTGAGTTTAATTAAATACTTGGAAGGAAAGTGAAGAGAAAAAAGTGAAGGAATGAGAATTACTCATCCATTTTAGTCTTCAAATCATTTGGATGATATCCTTAGAAAAGGGAAGAAAATCTAGGATATGAGAATGACCTGACATGGCAGAGTTAAAGCACAAACAAGCCATGAACTTAAATTATTGGCAAGAATTTCTTTCTAATTAAGCAACCGGTTTAGAACAGAAACCTGCAGCCACTGCGGCCCTCCGGTACTGACTTTGTCCACCCCTGTTCTAGGGGCTGCAGTAGGTTGTGAGGAAGTAATCAGCATGTCAGAGGCAGTGCAATTATTCATGGCGTGTGGTGTTAGTTCAGTGGAGGGAGGTGACATTGGGGAAATTTGGGGTATTTCCTCAGATTCCTGTGCAGGTTGGGCTATGCTTCCCCTATGTTACGTTAAATGACTCTGGTGCAGAATTACCGTTCATCTTGGGAAAGGTAACCTCACTCTGAAGACCACTTCCCCAATCCTCTCTAGATCCAGACAAGGGTAAACCCACAACCTGTACAGCTCTCTTCGGACTGTAGATCCACATGCAATCTCCCTCTGAAAACGGATTCCCTCAAGCCCGTAGGTCATAGTCTTTTCTATTAGCCTTGCCAATTTCAGTTGCTCACAAGCAAACTCATGCACTATTATCCAATCTATCCTGCAGCTTTCTGGTACACTCCAGCCTTGGAGACACTCCAGTACCGTATGTGAGCAATGCAAATACCAAGGCTGTGGGGGTGCTCAGCTCCTGCCAAAGTATGAACAATGCGGGAGTGCAATTGGTGGACTCCTGAACTGCTGAGTGACATGCCATTAGGATGAATGGTAGATGACGGTTCCAGTCACACTGATCCCTGCTCATGACCAATGCTAGCTGTGTTGTCAGGGTACAAATGAAATGTTCAGCCAGCCCATTCCTCTGAGGACAAATTTGTTGGTACCCCTCAATTAAAAGAGGAAAACTCAAAATTATTTCTGAAATAACTTATAATTGGCAGCCATCATTGTTTATCCCATATTTACCAAAAATCAGACTTTCCTTAAGAGTTTTAATTAAACACAAGGGGGCTTTGCTCGCTTCCTAGTCAACCCAGCCCCCCAGCCTGTGATACACACCAGCCACTTCACGTCTCTGCCGCTCACGTATGTGGATTTCACGTTCACCAAACAACAAAACTTTTAATTCTCGTGTATAGGCCTCTTCTTTGGGAAGAAACACTACTTTTCCCTGATGGCAACATGAATTAGATGATCTACAAGTCTCCGACTTAAAGTTTAAAGCCAAACAATATCTACATACTTCTGTCATATCACCTATGTCCATATATTTGATCTCTTTTTGCTTTTACCTTTTCGTCAATATCGCATTGAATTTTGATTCCATGTTTGGAACATCGTGACAACGCAACGTATAACTGCCCGTGGGTGAATATCGTTTCTTTCTCTCTACACGAACTGTGTCTGACAAAGCACTCACACAAATGAGAAATAATTGAACCGTGTGCATGGTTGTCAATGTTTTAGATGTGGGCAGGACTTTTCCAAATCTCTTTATACAAAGTCTTGTCTCGCGGAGCTTGAAATTTTCTTTTACGGGATTTCACTTTCACCAAACAACAAATTTTTTAATTCTCACGGATACACCTCTTCATTGGGAAGAAACACTACTTTTCCCTGATGGCAACACGAATTAGATGATCTACAAGTCTGCGACTTAAAGTTTAAATCCGAACAACATATTTGATCTCTTTCCACTGTTCCGTTATTTCACCGAGTAATAATTTCCGTTTGTTTGCACTAATGCAATCTTTACTATCATTTTTCTGAGACTTTTGAATTTTCGTATACTTCCATCATCTCTAACCTGCTCTGCCTGTGTATCACGCCAGTGTTTTTGAATTTTTTATGACGTTCTACTTTGTCATCTACTCTTTTTCTTTAATTTCCGGCCCCGGCATGGTTATATCTCTTGGCACAAAGTCGCGGGACGTGAAAGTGTCTCTCTGAGAAAGTCACGTCTTGTCTCTCTTCCCAAGATTTTTTTATTATAACAGAGAAATAATATTTCACATACTAACACAAATGAAAATGGCATGGACAAAAATGATGGGAGTCTTAACCTAATATTTTATTGCACAACATTTAGAGGCTATCACTGCAAACAAGCAGTTCCGTGAGACTTCCACATCTGTCCACAGGTAGTTTGGCCTACTCATCTTGAGCAAACTGCTGCAATTGTGTCAGGTTTGAAGGGGGTCTTCTGCAGACTGCATGTTTCAGTTCATCCCAAAGATGTTCAATAGGATTCAAGTCAGGGCTCCTAGAAGGCCACTTCAGAGAATGTTTTGTTCTTAGCTATTCTTGGGTGTTTTTCGCTGAGTGTTTTGGCTCCTTATCCCATTGGAGGATCCACAACCTGTGTCTGAGACAGAGCTTTGTGACACTGGGCAGTACGTTTCACTCCAGAATGTCTTGATAGTCTTGAGATTTCATTGACTCAAGGCACCCTGTCCTAGATGCAGCAAAGCAGCCACTAAACATAAGTGAGTCTACTCCTTATTTCACAGTAGATATGGTATTGTTTTCTTTGAAAGCTTCATTTTATCATTGGTGGACAAAGAGCTGATGTGACTTCCCAAAAAGCTCCAGATTTAACTGATCTGGACATTCTTGAAGAAGCATTGTGGTTTATTCATATGTATTTAGGAAATGACAGTCTGACTTTTTTTAAGTTTTTTTGTCAAAAAAGTGGGTTCCTCCTGAATCTTCTTCTTCCATTGAGCCCACTGTCACTCAAAAAGGAATGGATGGGGTGATCAGACACTGATGGACCCTGACCTTGGAGTTCAGCTTGTATCTCTTTGGAAGTTGTCCTTAGCTTTGTGTCCACCATTCTCCCTATCCTTCTGCCCATTCTGGGGTCAATTTTCCTCTTATGGCCGCATCTAGGGAGTTGGCTACAGTCCCGTGGACCTTAAACTGTTTAATAACATTTGCAACTGCTATCACAGGAACATCAGGCTGCTCGGAGATGGTCTTCTAGCCTTTGCCTTTAATGTGCTTGTCTTTGATTTTCTTTCTGATCTCCTCTGACAATTCTCTCCTTTGCTTTCTCTGGTCCATGTTCAGTGTAAGACACATGATGATATCAAACAGCAGAGTGACGACTTTTCTCCTTTTAAATTGGCTGAATGACCAATTATATGATTGGAGACACATGTGACACTAACTAAAGAGAACAGCTGGTTTGAAAAATCATTTGAATCCAATTATTTAGGATATTTTTCTAGGGTTACCAACAAATGTGTCCAGGGCATTTTAGAATATCTTTGTAGAATAAGCAGTATGTGATCTGTTTTCACACTTTCTTTGCTGTACTCGATGATGGATCAAAGTCATGCAGGTATAAAGGGGACAATTGCTTTTTCATTTCATCACTTTTCAAGAGGCATACTGCACTTTTTCAACGAGCTGTAAGGGTACCAACAAATATATCCATGTCTGTATTCCTACTCTGTAAGCCTTTTTAAGACTAAATAAAGCCTTTATTATGGTCTTGCCACATAGAGTGACTAATAGACTAAAGAATCACCCCAAATTCAGCATCCCGGACAGTAACGGAGGTTTATACAACACAGACTATGTCTCCTATCAACTACCCCTCTCCTTCAGCTACCTGTAATGTTGACTTTGAATGGAGTAGCAGTTTCATTTTTGTTTGCCAGGAGTCTGACCTTGGAATATATAAATTGCTTCCTGCACTACGCAAAATACTTTTTTTTTACTCAGATACAGCTTCATTTGACATACGTTAGAATAATTGTGCTTCGCTGGACTGTAGTGACTTTAGACGTTAGATAGCTCTGTGATTTACTGTTTAAGCTTATGCTGCAAAAGGAGATATGGGAAATTACTAGGAAATTTCACATGAAAGGCTTTAATCAAGTGGCAGCTACCACTGGGAGAATTTGGACATAACTTTTTTTGCTCACTTTAGCAAATAATGTCATAAACTCTGACTTCTTACTTTATTTTGGTACAATAAAAACAGTTAATACTATAATGTAAAAAAGTGCGGTCCTGTTACATTTGTAATGATGTAATACTCTGCCAATGCATTTGCTTTACTTTTTACTTTTTAAACTAGCATGATCCACTTCAAGGTCACAAGGTGCTGGGGTCTGTCCTAGCAGTACATGGCACAAGGCAGGAAATAATAATAATAATAATAATAATAAATTTAGCCTTTAACAGGGCACTAGTCCATCTCAGAACACATTCACACATACAGGGCAGATTTAGAGTTGCCAGGAAATCTAAACAGCCTTTTTGTAAGGAGTTGAGAAAAAAAAAACATTATATCAAAAAAAAAAAAATCCATGAAAACCATGCAACCCATAATAATCCATCCATCCATCCATTTTCCAACCCGCTGAATCCGAACACAGGGTCACGGGGGTCTGCTGGAGCCAATCCCAGCCAACACAGGGCACAAGGCAGGAACCAATCCTGGGCAGGGTGCCAACCCACCGCAGACCCATAATAATAATAATAATAATATATTCTATTTATATAGCACCTTTCCCATGCTCAAGGCACTTCACAGAGTTTAAGAGAGAACGGCAGGGTATACAGTATATAGCATTGTACTAAACCAAATAAATAAATAAAGAAGAGTAAGATAGTAAATTCAGAGAAAAGCCTAACAGACAACATAATTGATGGTCTAACACACACACACATACAGGTCACATGAGCATCTTGACATAAAAGGGTAATAAAGTCAGGTAGAGCTAAAAGCCTTCCTGACCAGATGAGTTTTGAGTTGTTTTTTAAAAGAATTCATGGAGTCAGCTAATCTAATTAATTTCGGTAGAGTCTGGGCTCTATACAGCTGAAGGCCCTGTCACCCATGGAGTGTAGATTAGTGTGGGGGTGTCCTGGCCATGATACGGGTTCAGGATACTAGAGCTGTGAAGCAATGGCTTCAATCACCTGCCATCTTAGGACAAGGACTGGCACTACTGACTTATATGTCTGATGACCTGAGAGCAACTCCTAGCCAAGTTGCTATCTTCACAGAGTCTGCACATTCTGCCCATGTCCACACACTACTGTGTTGTCAGGTCACCTATGACATGTACCTAACATGAAAAGTAACAACTAACCCCTTAGATTCTTTTCTCAATGGGGCGTATAGGAAGAAATGTCAAAAACCAGCTATGTACCTGTTCCCTTTAGCCTCTTACCTGCCTCACTGTGCACTCTGTACCCTGCATATTCAACTGTAGGGACCTCTATGGCTGCTTGCTTCTTTGACAGGGACTGTCCTAGATAGATAGATAGATAGATAGATAGATAGATAGATAGATAGATAGATAGATAGATAGATAGATAGATAGATAGATAGATAGATAGATAGATAGATAGATAGATAGATAGATACTTTATTAATCCTAATGGGAAATTCACATTCTCCAGCAGCAGCATACTGATACAAAAAACAATATTAAATTAAAGAATGATAATAATGCAGGTGAAAAACAGACAACAACTTTGTATAATGTTCAATGTTAATGTTTACCCCCCCCAGGTGGAATTAAAGAGTTGCATAGTTTGGGGGAGGAACGATCTCCTCAGTCTGTCAGTGGAGCAGGACAGTGACAGCAGTCTGTCACTGAAGCTGCTCCTCTGTCTGGAGATGATACTATTTAGTGGATGCAGTGGATTATCCATAATTGATAGGAGCCTGCTGAGCGCCTTTCGCTCTGCCACAGATGTTAAACTGTCCAGCTCCATGCCAACAATAGAGCCTGCCTTCCTCACCAGTTTGTCCAGGCGTGAGGCATCTTTCCTCTTAATGCTGCCTCCCCAGCACACCACCGCGTAGAAGAGGGCGCTCGCCACAACTGTCTGATAGAACATCTGCAGCATCTTATTGCAGATGTTGAAGGACGCCAGCCTTCTAAGGAAGTATAGTCGGCTCTGTCCTTTCTTGCACAGCGCATCAGTATTTGCAGTCCAGTCTAATTTATCATCCAGCTGCACTCCCAGATTTTTATAGGTCTTTACAACAATAACAGCAATATTAATTTATATAGCACATTTTCATACAAATGTTGTAGCTCAAAGTGCTTTTCAGGATAAAGAAAGAGAAAAAAAGACAAAATATAAAAATAAAATTAGGCAATACTAATTAACATAGAATAAAAGTAAGGTCCAATGGCCAAGGAGGACAGAAAAAACAAAAAAAAACTTCAGATGGCTGGAGAAAAAAGACAAAATCTGCAGGGGTTCCAGGGCACGAGACCACCCAGTCCCTCTAGGCATTCTACCTAACATAAGTGATCTCAATTAGTCCTCATGGTTTTCAGGCTTCTCATGGAAGAACTTGATGATGTTGGTCATGTGGACATCTGGCCTTCAATCCATGAATGTAGGGACATTATGATGCTTTGATCGTTGTGGTGGTGGCTCAGATCGCCACCACAAAAAAATGGAAAAAAAACAGCAGAGAAAGTAAGGGTTAGTACGGATTATGGAGCCACCATGAAAGATAATGATAATTAAATGCATATACAGAATATCAGGATTAAACTAAAATGAAGCTATGAGAAAGCCATGTTCAAATAATGAGTTTTTAGCAGTTTTTTAAAATGCTCCACCGTATCAGCTTGGCGAATTTCTATTGGCAGACTATTCCAGATTTTAAGTGCCTAACAGCAGAAGGCCGCCTCACCACTTCTTTTAAGTTTAGCTCTTGGAGTTATAAGCAGACCCTCGTTTGAAGATCTAAGGTTACAATTTGGAGTGTAAGGTGAAAGGCATTCTGAGATATAGGATGGAGCGAGATGATTTAAGGCTTTGTAAACCATAAGCAAGATTTTAAAGTCAATTCTAAATGACACAGGTAACCAGTGTAGTGACATCAAAACTGGAAAAATGTGCTTGGATTTTCTTTTCCTACTTAAGATTCTAGCAGCTGCATTCTGCACTCATTGCAATCGATTGATGTCTTTTTTGGATGGTCCTGAGAGGAGTGCTTTTTACTTTCTCTGTTTTACTTCAGCCCAGTTTACCACCAATAGAAGGCTTCACAAGAGCTGCAGACAGACAATGTCTTAACAATCTAAACCTCTCCGCAACACTAGTAACAGTCAGACAGAGACACTGGCTTTCAGCTTTCGCTTAAAAATTAAATTTGTTTGCATCAAAACCAATAGTAGCAAATATACAGTAAAACAATACAAAAAATTACATAGGATAAGTCTTATGCCAGGGGTGGCAAACTCCAGTCCTTGAGTGCTGCAGTGGCTGCAGGTTTTCATTTTAACCATCTTCTTCATTAGTTTTTGCTGCTATTTAACTTCTCTTGCCTTAACTTTAATTAACTTGATTCAGTCCCCTTAGTTGTTTCTTTTTCTTTAATTAGCTGCCAAACAATAATGAGACATAAAACAAAGGACCATCTCACCCGTGCCCATCACACAGTATCTGAAAATATAGAAAGGTGAAGGTCTCAGTAAGGTTGATCTCTCAGGTCCCCAAAACATTTTGAGAATGTTCTTAGAAAAAACAGAAAATCAACAGTTATGGAAATGTCTGCTATGTCAGAATGAGAGCAGCAACAAGCATTAGAATTAAATAACGAGTTTAATTAACAGCAAGAATTGGCTTCTTGTTAAGTAACTGGTTGGAGTGAAGTTAGTTGGAGTTTGAAGCCCCAATTTAGCTGGTCAACTGTTGACTTGTTTCACATTTGATTTCTGTTTGGCTGGTACTTAATGAAGAAAATAATTAATTTAGAGCACTGAATCCTTAAAAACAGGGCTATTAAAATGAAGGGAAAAATAAGTTAATTAGCAGTGAAAACTGGTCACTGATTAGGAATAGGGTTAGAATGAAAACCTGCAGCTACTGCGGCACTCCAGGACTGGAGTTTGCCACCCCTGTCTTATGCGGTTCTATTTCGAACAGCAAGATGCTGATGACACATACCCAAATACTCCTGTTACAAATTAAACATCCCTAACTGAAAAAATGAAAAAAATAAAAATCAAGATTTAGGGCCGGAGGGAGGGAGAGCTCATTTCAGAAGTGTCCGTTTTTTCACCAAGCAATTACTGGGAGAGAGAAAGGCTCCTTTCAAATGCCCATCAGCTTAGAGAAAACTGAAAAGTGTCTTCTGTTACAAAAGTGTCTTCTTTCCCTTCTTGCCCCAAATGAGCACACATACTGTATATAACATATGACTCACTTGTATTAATCTTTGTTAGATATTTTACAGTTTTCTCAAAACAAACAAAATGTTACAGAATCATTATCACAAGTTTAAGTTCTTTTATCCCATGGGAATCAAAAGCTGCACAAACTCTGCAAAATACTATGAATCCTGCTTTGCCATCCAGCATGCACTACACTGCTGTTCATCTTGACCCAACATTGCTGATTTTCTGCTCAATTTAATACAGACAGAATAAAATAATAATCTTTATTGTCACTGCTTACCAAACTGCAATAGCCAATAATGACTTATACGCAAAAACTACAATATTCAGTACATGTAGAAACCAGACATATAGTTAACAAAGTTTATTCTTGTATTATTATTATTTATTTATATAATTAGCGTATTATTTGCATTCTTATTTGTCTTATTATTAAAGTGTGCTTGAGTGTAGTAGACCAGGGGTAGGCAACGTCGGTCCTGGAGTGCCACAGTATGTGCAGGTTTTTGTTCCAACCCAGTTCCTTAACGAGAACTCAATTATTGCTGATGAAGCACATATTGCTTAAGTGACATTTTAATGCTTCATTTTAGTGGTCTCGCTTGTTAAGGTTCTCCAACCTTAATTGCTTATTTCAATCTTAAACTGCTGCATTCAGTGTTTTAATTGGTCCTTATTAGCAATAAGATGTAAACCAGGGGTAGGCAATGTTGGTCCTGGTGAGCCTCAGTGGCTACAGGTTTTCATTCAACCCAATTGCTTAATTAGAAACCAATCATTGCCAATCTCAGACCTTATTTAATTTTATGGCTTGTTAGTCTGTGCAATGTAAGGCTTTTATATCGTAGATTTTTTTTCCTTTCCAAGGATATCATCCAAATGATTTGAAGCCTAAAACAGATCATTTTCAGTCTGTCACATTTTTCTATTACGTGTTTTATTAAATCAAACAGTGCATGATGAACACACACAGATGTAATTGGAAAAAAGCTAGCTGGAGAACTGCTGGCTGCTTTGTCTTTTACATCTTATTGCTAATAAGGAGCAATTAAAACACTGAATGCAGCAGTTGAAGATTGAAATAAGCAATTAAGGTTGGAGAACCTTAACAAGCGAGACCACTAAAATGAAGCATTAAAATGTCACTTAAGCAATATGTGCTTCATCAGCAATAATTGAGTTCTCGTTAAGGAACTGGGTTGGAACAAAAACCTGCACATACTGTGGCACTCCAGGACCGATGTTGCCTACCCCTGTAGTAGACTACAAGAATGGATAAATAATGAAGGCTGGCAATTTGAGCACTTTCAAGATACTTCAGTGCACAGTGCTTAAAGTTAATAAAGCTATTGAGTTAATAAAGCTCCATATGAACAACTGTGAACTTGTTTTTGCCCACCCCATACAGTATATACAGTATAAAGCTCCTAGAAACCATGGATTCTGGCACTTCAATCAATCAATTGCATCGGTTGTGCATTTGCGGCTAAGCGAGGTTCTCTTTCCTCGGTGGTTTTGTTTTGTTGATGTGCTCGCCTCGCTTGTGTATTAGCGGCTAAGCGAGTTTCTTTCTTTTCCTGGCGGTTTAACTTTGATGACAAAGTCACTTTCTTTGAGCTGCATGCTATAGCCTCACACTTCCGGGTCAGACAGACTTCTATGCATAGATGTTTATATATAAGATATATATATATATATATATATAAACACTGTGTATAGGAGATGACCCACTGACTACTCTGTAGGCAAGCATCAAGGATTTGAACTTAATATGTGCTGCTACAGGACGTCAATGTAGTGATATGCAAAGATGAGTGTGCCCACCTCTAACTTGCCTAGAATAAATATACCCTTCAAAGTAATCCCTTTACAGTTCGTAATTGTTGTCCTTTCAAAAAGTCACCTTGGTATTTCTCACATACGTAAAACCATGAATAACGTAAAATTTATTTTGCCCCATTCCTTTGCCTAAAGACGAAAAGGAATTTTAAAAATGCAATTATTTCACTCAACATTTTAAATACTAAAAGATCACTGACAATCACTGATCACTGACTGACAATCAGGACAGGTATTTCTTAGTCCATGAAAGCATTTTGGAACCTGTGCATCAGGTTAGTTAGGGTCATGGGGAAGGGATGCATATTGTGGCAGCCTAGGACACAATGTATGAAGTAGCTGACTATGGCTGCCATCCACTGCAAGCTCATCCATGCAGACAACAACACTCACTCATACAAGGCCAATTAAGCCAACACACATATATCTTTCGGATATGGAGACAAATCCTAATAAAGATGGAGACAACACAAAGAATATGAAATTTGATGGGAAGAACATTGAGTGTATACTTTTCACACATACAATGTCTGGACCAGAATTTATACCCACCATGCTGGCCCCTTATGCCACCGTCCTGGCCTCTGCTTTTGAGGTCCATCATATAACTCATTCATGGATCTCCTGAATACTGCAGGATCATTTAATCAACTACATTTTACTTTCTTCATGCCTGGATCTCTGTATTCACAGCATTTGAAGGAGGTATCTTCTGTAGCCACTACAGGGACTTCTGAAACTCTGCCTGCCTTGCTCACTTGCTGCAGTTCCAACCACCGATAGATAGCATTGATTACTCTTAATAGCAAAGAAGTGTTTTTTCAGCATGAGCTCTAGGCAAGCCCCATATTGGAATTTCTTTTAAAGATGTGTGTATGTATCTTACGAGAGATCACACAGCAAGACAAATATATATATATATATATATATATATATATATATATTTTGTAAAGAAAGCAAAGAACAATGGTAAAGGTTTGGGGGTCCACTCCATATATTTTAGAGTTGCTGCAAGGGAAAAGATGTGTAATAATCCAACAACAACAACATTTATTTATACAGTAATCCCTCGCTATATCGCGCTTCGCCTTTCGCGGCTTCACTCAATCGCGGATTTTATATGTAAGTATATTTAAATATATATCGCGGATTTTTTGCTGGTTCGCGGATTTCTGCGGACAATGGATCTTTTAATTTCTTGTACATGCTTCCTCAGTTGGTTTGCCCAGTTGATTTCATACAAGGGACGCTATTGGCAGATGGCTGAGAAGCTACCCAACTTACTTTTCTCCCTCTCTTGCGCTGAGTTTCTCTGATCCTGACGTAGGGGGATTGAGCAGGGGGGCTGTTCGCAAACCTAGACGATACGGACGCTCGTCTAAAAATGCTGAAAGATTATCTTCACGTTGCTACCTTCTGTGCAAGCTGCTTCCTGAAGCGACATGCTGCACGGTGCTTCGCATACTTAAAAGCTCAAAGGGCACGTATTGATTTTTCACTGTTTGTTTTTCTCTGTCTCTCTCTATCTCTCTCTCTCTCTCTCTCTGCTCCTGACGGAGGGGGTGTGAGCTGCCGCCTTCAACAGCTTTGTGCCACGGTGCTTCGCATACTTAAAAGCAAACAGCACTATTGATTTGTTTGCTTTTGTCTCTCTCTCTCTCTCTGACATGCTCTGCTCCTGACTCGCACTCCTTTGAAGAGGAAGATATGTTTGCATTCTTTTAATTGTGAGACAGAAATGTCATCTCTGTCTTGTCATGGAGCACAGTTTAAACTTTTGAAAAAGAGACAAATGTTTGTTTGCAGTGTTTGAATAACGTTCCTGTCTCTCTACAACCTCCTGTGTTTCTGCGCAAATCTGTGACCCAAGCATGACAATATAAAAATAACCATATAAACATATGGTTTCTACTTCGCGGATTTTCTTATTTCGCGGGTGGCTCTGGAACGCAACCCCCGCGATGGAGGAGGGATTCCTGTATAGCACATTTTCATACAAATAATGTAGCTCAAAGTGCTGTGCATGATGAAGAAAGAGAAAAAAGACAAAGTAGTCATGAAAGGCTGAATCACAAAACAGGACTGAACTGCTGAGCAGAGCTGGTGGATTTTTGTAGCTGTGGGGGAGGAAGAGGCCGGTCATCTGGAGGGAAAAGGCGAAAGTGAGGTCATTAGAGGGTGTGGTCTAGAGCCGGAGGAGGAAGTGGACTAGGAGGGAGAAGAGGCATTAGTGCGCATGATTAGCCCCGCACACCAGAGTTTCAACATTAACTAGACCACCCACTGCCTCCCATGTGCGCATGTTTGACAATATACAGTGCATCCAGAAAGTATTCACAGCGCATCACTTTTTCCACCTTTTGTTATGTTACAGCCTTATTCCAAAATGGATTAAATTCATTTTTTTCTTCAGAATTCTGCACACAACACCCCATAATGACAACGTCAAAAAAGTTTTCTTGAGGTTTTTACAAATTTATTAAAAATAAAAAAACTGAGAAATCCCATGTACATAAGTATTCACAGCCTTTGCTCAATACTTTGTCGATGCACCTTTGGCAGCAATTACAGCCTCAAGTCTTGTTGAATATGATGCCACAAGCTTGGCACACCTATCCTTGGCCAGTTTCGCCCATTCCTGTTTGCAGCACCTCTCAAGCTCCATCAGGTTGGATAGGAAGCGTCGGTGCACAGCCATTTTAAGATCTCTCCAGAGATGTTCAATCAGATTCAAGTCTGGGCTCTGGCTGGGCCACTCAAGGACATTCACAAAGTTGTCCTGAAGCCACTCCTTTGATATATTGGCTGTGTGCTTAGAGTCGTTGTCCTGCTGAAAGATGAACCATCGCCCCAGTCTGAGGTCAAGAGCGCTCTGGAGCAGGTTTTCATCCAGGATGTCTCTGTACATTGCTGCAGTCATCTTTCCCTTTATCCTGACTAGTCTCCCAGTTCCTGCCGCTGAAAAACATCCCCACAGCATGATGCTGCCACCACCATGCTTCACTGTAGGGATGGTGCCAGGTTTCCTCGAAACGTGACGCCTGGCATTCACACCAAAGAGTTCAATCTTTGTCTCATCAGACCAGAGAATTTTCTTTCTCATGGTCTGAGAGTCCTTTAGGTGCCTTTTGGCAAACTCCAGGCGGGCTGCCATGTGCCTTTTACTAAGGAGTGGCTTCCGTCTGGCCACTCTACCATACAGGCCTGATTGGTGGATTGCTGCAGAGATGGTTGTCCTTCTGGAAGGTTCTCCTCTCTCCACAGAGGACCTCTGGAGCTCTGACAGAGTGACCATCGGGTTCTTGGTCACCTCCCTGACTAAGCCCCTTCTCCCCCGATCACTCAGTTTAGATGGCTGGCCAGCTCTAAGAAGAGTCCTGGTGGTTTCGAACTTCTTCCACTTACAGATGATGGAGGCCACTGTGCTCATTGGGACCTTCAAAGCAACAGAAATTTTTCTGTAACCTTCCCCAGATTTGTGCCTCGAGACAATTCTGTCTCGGAGGTCTACAGAAAATTCCTTTGACTTCATGCTTGGTTTGTGCTCTGACATGAACTGTCAACTGTGGGACCTTATATAGACAGGTGTGTGCCTTTCCAAATCATGTCCAGTCAACTGAATTTACCACAGGTGGACTCCAATGAAGCTGCAGAAACATCTCAAGGATGATCAGGGGAAACAGGATGCACCTGAGCTCAATTTCAAGCTTCACGGCAAAGGCTGTGAATACTTGTGTACATGTGCTTTCTCAATTTTTTTATTTTTAATAAATTTGCAAAAATCTCAAGTAAACTGTTTTCACGTTGTCATTATGGGGTGTTGTGTGTAGAATTCTGAGGAAAAAAATGAATTTAATCCATTTTGGAATAAGGCTGTAACATAACAAAATGTGGAAAAAGTGATGCGCTGTGAATACTTTCCGGATGCACTGTACTATACACTATACACTGTGTATATATATATATATATATTTTTTTTTTTTCAGATGAAATAAGCTGTCAAAAGTAGCAGATACATTTGTTCACAGCCCATAAAAAATCTTAAATGCCATCTGTTCGAAAAGGTATGCTCTGGCATCCGACAGTATATGAGGGTCAATCAATTTGAAATAAGTTTGGGGTGAAATATTTGATATCCACCTTAAACACGGTGTCAGAATCTGGTTAGAAATGACCTTTAAGGCCCCGCATTGGGTCAGCATATGAAGATATTGTAAAGGTTACTTGGGTTAAAGAATATTATGTTATACATTCCACAGGTAGTGTGATATATTTTGGTCAAAAGTAAAGTGTGAAGAATATGAAATAAAACAAATTCTTAATCTAACATTCTTGCATTCCAATTTATTCTTACAAGTTGATATTTTTAGAGTCCCAAATTTCTCTAAAACCTGTTCCTGTTATATGTTTTCCTGTATTTTTCAAAACTGAAGAACATCGTTATTGTGGTTTTAACACATACCAGAGCACCTAGAAAAACCAGTGACAGCATCCACCTGCCTGAATTTCATAAGCTTCTTAAAATCATATCTAATGAATGGCTGTGGCTTGCTTACATGCCTCCAGGAAAAGCACTTCATCCGTTACTAAAATCTGTAAATGTGCAAAATTAATTAAAATGAAAGGCTCTTGGCATCTCTCTGCCGGGTTCACCTGCTTGTCAACGAATACATTCTTTCGTGTTACTGTAAATATCTTTTTCTTCTTCTCTTCCCACAGTTCCTCCTGTCATCCAGGTTTACCCGGAAAGCCAAGCCAGAGAGCCAGGTGTAACAGCAAGCCTCAGGTGCCATGCAGAAGGCATCCCCAATCCTCAGCTGACTTGGCTCAAAAATGGCATTGATATAACCCCAAAACTGTCAAAGCAACTTACTCTGCAAGGTGATATGTTTCAACTATTTATTTTCAACTTTGTAAAATATAGCTGACAATTGACAAAAGTATCTTTGAAAATTTGTAGTGTAACAAGTAGAGAAACTGCCTTTTTTCTTTTAATTTGTGTTTGAAAACCCTCAATTTATAAGATTCAATAATGTAGATAGTCATGGTAACATCAGAAAATGTAGGAGAGTTATACAAATAAAAAATTGAATATGTGCCTTCCTGTTGTTTCTTAATGATGGGATCAACAACGAATGAAGATGATGACACCCTCACTAGCAAATTTCAATAGCCATCCAATTGTGGTGTTTATTATCCTCTTCACAAGAATAACTCAAACATACTGTAGATTTTGACATTTGATTGATGGTCGAGTTGACAGGCAGAAAATGGTGATGCAGGGCAGGATGGCCCCAAAAGTGAGGTAGGCACATATGCTAGCTCTGACAACACTTCTCCCATTACATGGCCTATATATGCAGTCCCTATGAAAAGCATTTACTGCCTTGGACGTTTTCACATTTTATTATAAAACATTGAATCACTTTTTTTACTTTTTTGACACTGGTCAATAGATAAGGACCCTAATGTCAAAGTAAAAACAGATCTCTACAAAGTCATCTAAGCTAATTATAAAAAAATAACTGATTATATAAGCCTTTACCACTGTTAATATGACAGCCAATTCATTTTAGAAGTCTCGTAATTATTTAAATGCCAATCACCGGTCTGTAGTCAAGCAGTTTCCATTGGTTGTAGTAAAACTGCTAAGAAAAAGGGTCTTTGAAAACCCAAGACTTCCAGGCAGGAACAAAAATTCTGGTGTATAAAGCTGTAGTCGAATCAATTGTCACTCAAGATGGAAAACTGAATTGCAGACAAACAGACAGAGTGCAGTGTGGATGGAAGAATTGGAAGAAAACATTGTGAGTACTATGACATCGAATTAAGGTGAAGGTTAAAGGTCAGGTTTATAAGACTTTGGTAAGACCAGCAATGATGTACAGAGCTGAGACATAGGCAGTAAATGGAGAAGAAGGAGAAGAAGTTACAGTAGATGTGGCAAAAATGAGAATTTTGAGATGGATGTGTGGAGGACAGAGTGAGAAATGAGCCAATCAGAGGTTCAACAAAAGTTAGGGGAGATATCTAAGAAAGTACAGGATAATAGGTTAAAGTGGCATGGACATGTGACAATGAATATGTGGGCAAAAAAGTGATGGGAATGAAAGTACTGGGGAAGAGAAAGAGATGGAGGCCAAAGTGGAGGTAGATGGGTAAAGTGAGAGAAGATATGAAGGAAAAGGGTCTGACTGAGGAGGAGGTGCAGGACCAGGCTGTGTGGCACATCAACTCTACAAAGAAGTGGGAAATATATCATGAGGAAAGAGAAGAAGAAAAAGAAGATAAAACCGTAGTGCATACCAACCAACTTTCCAGCTCAGAATCCTCAACAAATTACAAGCAGGCTCCTGAGGGCTCTTGAAGCATATCAACAAAGATACCTCAGATAAAACATTAGCTGGGAGGACAAGCATACAAACCCCAGTGTACTGGAAGAGGTCAACATCCCTATCATTACTGCCCATCAGCTCACGACCAACTCAGATGGACGGACAGGATTATCATTACACAAGCTAGATTCACACATGACCAAACAGGACCTTTAGTAAGATCTGCTCACAGGACAACATACACAAGGAGGCAGAAGAAGAGATACAAGGACAACATTAAGACAAACCGGATAAAATTCCACATAGATCTTATCAGTTGGGAGGTGTCAGCAACCGAGAGGGCGATCTGGAGAAAACATTACAATGAAAATCTCCATAGTACTGCAGAAATCAAGGAAAGACTCCAACGAAAGAACTGCTCCCAAAAAGACATAATCAATAATCACCATTTCCCTTGTCCACACCGCACAGAAATATGTAGGTCTAGGATAGTCTTCTTTACCAACCTGAAGACCCATTAGAACCAGGACCCAGAAGGAGGACAGCCATACCCATTTCAAGTGACCGCGGATGAGGATGACACAACGACCCCAAGGTGTATGCCAAACCAACACAGGAATAACATAAAAACAACAGTGATAATGTTCTGGAGTGGACGGGTTAGAGCCCAGAGAATTTGACTGGACTTGAAAAAGGCTGTTCATTTACAAATGTCATGCAAACGCAATCTGACAGAGCTTCAGGACTTATTCAAAGAAGAATAAGAGGAAAAATGGCAGCATCCAGAGGTACAAAGCTGATAGAAAGAGAGAAAAAGTGACTCAAGGCTGTCAATGCTGACGGAGGTGCATCTACTAAATGCTGACTTGATGGGTTAATAGTTATGTGATCAATTATTTTATGGTTTACTTTTGTAATTAATTTAAACCACTTTGCAGAGATCTGTTATGATTTTGACATTTAACTGTCTTTTCCTATTGATCAGGGTCAGAAAAGCCGAATTAAATCAACTGTGATTGAATGTTGTATAATAATAAAATGTGAAAACTTCCAAGGGGCAATTACTTTTTATACTGTACTAGCTAGGTGTCCTAGAAGATCAAAACAATCTCTCTAGCATGTGTAAAATTAGAGGTACAGCCTTGGTTGAAGCCCGTACTTTTACTGCAAGACACTACAGGTGACCCAGAATGAGATAGTTAAAAAAGAATTGCAAAGAAATCGAAGATTATACAAAACTACCTAGGGTAGCACACAGTCACATCAAGCAGGGTTCCCTTTTAAAAATTCACACACAGAGAGAATTTCCTTTGACATGCTGATTTTTTTAAAGAAATAGACAGTTTAGGAATGCAGGTTACATAAAGAGCTGCTAGATGGACCTCTAGCTTGGGCAAAAAACAAGAGCCGTGAACAGGTTCTTAGACCTGGCAAGAGGTGACCACGTGAGGTGGGGTTTAAAGTCAACTCTTGGCCAGAAGTCTGAAGTGATCTGGTGACTTGGGACTGATGGGATGAAAACTTTAAGGGGGGTTTAAGAAGAGAGTATTTCGTATGTGTGACACCCATAAATAGTCAAAGTATCAAGAATAAGGTGATCCAGACCAACCTCACAAGTGATTAATGCTTTAAACCTGATACACACTAGTAAGGGCTTTGAGGTGGGTGCCATCCTGCCTGCTACTAAAATATGTATAAATAGGCCTAGAGAGTTTACAGGCTAATTGTTTAACCAGTGGTTTTTTATTGTGTGTTTATTTCTTCCTTGTATTTAGTTATTTAATAAAATCAACCATTTCTATATATTTGGACTTTTCTGGTATCATTCTTAATGGATTTAGCTGCTATGAGAATGACCTCTTGTAATAAATGATCATGTAAATAAATATACACAATACACTGCGTCAGCATAAAGTCAATGACCTTTAAGGTATATTTGTCACATTCAGTTTGTCCTGGATTGAAATAGACTTGACTTTTTTATTCTTAGCAAATGGAAGTGAAGTGCACATAAGCAATGTACGATATGAAGATACAGGAGCCTACACGTGCATAGCAAGGAATGACGCCGGAGTAGATGAAGACATATCTTCATTGTTTGTGGAAGATTCTGCAAGAAAAACACGTAAGTCCTGAAGCACAGGCTGTTAGACTAAGTTTTGTATTTTTCATCAATTCATCCACTTACATTTTGTTTTGTACCATATTCTTGACTCAGTGTGTGTGTGTGTGTGTGTGTGTGTGTTAATGTCTGTGTTTCACATCATTTTGTCTGTTATACACACCGCCAAGTTCAAACCTAGCACTTAGTTTTAAGGTAATCAATGTAAGAAATTCACAAGGCGTGTAAAGTGTTGGGGCAATGTTGAGTGGGAGGAACTACAGTGTCGAGTAGGAGGGGATTATGACCTGTTAACATCTGATTGGTCATGACAGAAAGTGAATATAAATCTTTTGTCATTGCGCATGCTGCCTGACACACAGGACTGAACTGCTGACTTGAAATCCCAGTCCAGTATTTGCCTGTTCAAAGATTATGCTAAAATAAATAAACATAATTATTGTGTTTTTTTTTTTTTTGTCTTTATTCTTGTACTAGCTGTCCCCCGCGGCTCTGACCGTATAGTAGTGAAACAGGACAAACTTTAAAAATCAATAAACAAGCAGGTATCACTAACTAAGTGAAGGCAACGTGCACTCCAACATGTTGCAAGAGGTAGACCGACTCGAACGGAGGCTGACACGTGAGTGAAAGAATCAGATATCAAAAAACATCATATTCATGATCAGCAATAGTATAAAATGGCACTCCACATGACTATATTACCGATCCCCATGTGACGATGCGGGTTCGCTCCATGCTCGCATTCAGCTTCCGGGAGCCCTTGAATCCGACACCATCGGTAATGTCACCAATGAGCTAGGCAGTGAGGCACAACAAAGCAAGGGGATGGTGCAAAAATGCAAAGTGCTTTTATTAAAACAAAACCAACAAAACAGTGTTCAAATAAATAGTGCAGTGCTTCATATCTTTAAATAAATAATCCATTAAAACACGTGGAAGGGTGGAGGTTAAAAAAAAACAATAAATCCTTTAAAAATGAGGTTAAAACAATGCTGGAAGCAGTCTCTTCAAAACACAAAGCCCGGTGCCTTTCTTTTACTGGTGACTCCCCTGCTTCTCCCGTCCAGGCTATGCACCAGGGGAGCCACCCTACCTGCAGCTGACCTTCTCACTGACTTCTGGTCTGATGGCTTCCTGATCCCTGGCTTTGGTTCAGCACTCTCCAGACTGAGACTTGGGTTCCCACCAAAGGCCAGGACGCTCACTCTGGGGAATCCATCCATCCATCCATTTTCCAACCCGCTATATTCCTAACCACAGGGTCACGGGGATCCGCTGGAGCCAATCCCAGCCAACACAGGGCACAAGGCAGGAACCAATCCTGGGCAGGGTGCCAACCCACCGCAGACTCTGGGGAATCCTCCTGCCCAAGCCTCCCAACTCCTGCTGTCTTCCGTGGCGAGCCATCCTTCTTCTGGTCACTCCCACTCCTCACAAAAATGCTCAGCGGGAGCAACCACAATCGACTGCCCTAGATGTCGGCCAAACACCCAGCTAGGGCTCAACTGTGCATCTGCCTGCGAGCCTGCACTTGCTTGCTCCCTCTCTCTCGCACCGGCTATCCTCTCCCTGCTTCCTGCCTTTTCTTTCTTCCCCTTTTTTCTGCTAGCCGCCTCACGCTTCTATTTATGATGGGGACGTGGATCAGGTGTGGCCATCAGCATCTCCCAGGAACAATTACGGATGCGGACTACTCCTCACCTGTGCACTTAAGTGAGAACCACCCGCATCACAAATTCCCCAGGAACCGCTCGACCACACACACCATGCCCCCTCCCTAAGCGGCGATTATTTATTTTAAAAAGTAGCCTTTTTGACATGAGCTGTGGACCTGCTACACCACACCCCGTTTATTCAAAGTTTTGAGAAAAGGAGTAATTTTGACCCCTTGTATCCCATTAGAGAGTGAACCTCAGGGGTCAGTTGATGCTCAGCTTTAAGTCCTTCTGATCAATTTTCATTAACACAACTATTGGTTAACTCTTTATCATAAGTCTGTAATTTCCTGCACCAAATACTGTACAAAAATGGCCTAAAAATTAGTTTTTTCAGGTCTGAAGGGCCAAAAATAAAGGGTAAACCCAATAAGCTTGACATCTTGTATAATTAGACGAGTTGAATGGTATATTATATATAGCGGTTTTTCTCATACCAGTGAGTCAGAAGGTAGCAGACAAAAAAACTGAAGTGATTTTCAAAGAGTTCATAAGTAATTCATATAAACACAAAAAACGATAAGGCCAGTGCACAGGTCTTCCAACAATCTCTTATTCAGACTCAAGTCTTAAACTGACTGCTGAATTCCAATAGGGACAGCTCATATATCTCCTCGGGTCTGGAAGAGTTGGGACTTTTGGCGGAAGCAAAAGTAATGGCACAGTCCACTCCAGCCCTCTGTCTTCAGATCTGGGGATAAAAGAGGTAAAGGCGTAAATGACAGTGCCATCCAGTGACTCGGAGTGGAATTGCAAGCAGAATAGAAGCCTTGAAGCCCTGGGCAGTCAAAACCATAACTTTATTTTATTTTGTACCCTAAAAATATCCAACGTGAATAGGACTGATAGAGTAGCATGCTAGTTTACAAACAGACATTTGCAATGATGTAAGGGTTTTTATTACTTGTTACTTATATTTCTACAATGCCAACATTCGTTTACTCTAAATTATATGTTCAAGAGGGAGATCACAGTGATGGCACTGCATGTGCTTTACATGAAAAGGTTCAAATACTGTAATGATCATTTTCACATCTGTATGACTTTATAATCATTCATACTTTACATCTTGTGTACACAACAGTAGTCCTGATTTTTTGTCTGTTAACACCAGTTGTTAAGAGGAGTTAGATTCACCTTAAACTTTATGACAAGAAATCAAAAGGTATTTTTTTTTTCATTATTTCAAATATGAATTTCCTCAAGACGTGCTATTCTTCACCTGAGCACCATAGGAAGTTTGCCACTTCCCTTAAAATAGCAGTGAACCAATAACTTGATTTTAGCTAGTTAAGATACAGTATATTATGACTATAGCTGGGCCTTACGCCCTGCACCATTAGCCCTAAGCCATTGTATTAACTCTTGTACGGACACCGGGGGCACCCCAGCTCCCCAAACACCCAACACAAAGGCTTGCACACAAATGTAAAAGCACTAAGAGTCTTTATTGTGAGTAATTCCTTATAGGCTAACATTTTCACATACTGTATCACAGCCACAAGTACAACACAGTACTAAACACAACTCTTATCTTCTTCTCTCTTAGTCACTGCCTACTCCACTCCTCTCACAAGTTTTGCCCTCCTTCCTGCCAACTCTGGCTCTCTGATGCAAGGTTGGCAGTTCCTTTTATTTTAGCCGCCCCAGAAGTGCTCAAGCACACATGGTCTGGCAGCACTTCCACATGAGGTGAAAACCCCATGACACAGGGACTCGCCAATATCTGCAGCTCCCCACTGGCGGCCTCCACAAAGCTGTCCCTCAGGTCTACGATACCCAGCATGCCTTGTGGGCACCCATGTGGGGATTCGAGCCTGGGCTTGCTGCCATCTAGTGTCCTGGTGGGAGACAAAACCCTGTGTAAGCTGTCCCCCCTGTCCTTCTAACCCTATGGCGGAGTGGTGGCTCTGAGGCTAGGGATCTGCACTGGAATTCGGAAGGTTGCCGGTTTGAATCCCGTAAATGCCAAAAGGGACTCTGCTCTGTTGGGCCCTTAAGCAAGGCCCTTAACCTGCAATTGCTGAGCGCTTTGAGTAGTGAGAAAAGCACTATATAAATGCAAAGAATTATTATTATTATTAAGGGTGGTCCCCAACACCTGCTGCGAACTTTTAAAATCCTATAAAGGTTCACCACCTAATATATATGCTGATATAATGCTGACCCATTCTGCTTGTTAGCTGAGGAAGAGCCACATGAGTCCAGGGCCCAAAGACAAAATCCACAGTGACTCACATGTGCATCTTTCAAGGCCATTAAATCTATTTTTTAATAGAAATTTGAATTCCACTAACTTTAGGAATAGGCATAACAGCAGTTTCTTGATTCCCATAGTAGCTCAGCACCAACCTGTAATTTCCAACAATGTAGTCAACGTTCATACTCTGTTTTTTAAAGCTATCAGCTGCCTGTATGAGTTGCTAGTGTTCATAAATCTACAGAGTCTTTCACAAATTAATGAATCCATAACATTTTCATTCATTTCTTTTATTATTTCTGGTATCTCCAGAACTGTCTGTGGAGATAAAATACCATTTCCTTATTTACAATGTGTAAAACAGCTACATAAATATAATGGCTACTCAAAACATGTGCTCTGTGTCTCCCAGAAAAAAAAAATTAACACCCAAGCTACTTCTCCTTTGATGACCAGCAGGAATATAAAAATAAAATTATGATATGCACAAAATGCACCTTTCAGTCACCAAGGATTTTAAGCGCAGCATGGAGACAAGTAATTAAATTATCACCTAGAGAAAAATGATTATGGTAGGACATATTACTAGCCTGAAAAAGGAACTAAATTAAGAATGCTTAATATAGCTGGGGTTGAGTTTCTGCCTAACATTAACAATCTCCTAAAGAGTGGAGAAAAACCACAACTAGAACTCAAAAATGAGCAACAGCACAAAGTAGAGGAGAGGTTAGGAGCATGCGCTGATACACCACATGACAAACCAGCTCAAGATCCCAGATGACACCGGGTGACACCTCAGCACCCCACTAGTTCAGATGGAATGGAACCAAAATGAGGTTTTTATGGTGGCTGGAGTGCCAGTTCTGCCACCAACCCCCAGGTTTTCCCAGCAGGTTGGAGGGCCTACATGCAGAATAACGTCATAACCAGGACGGAGCAATTGCAGGTTAAAGGCTTTGCTCAAGGGCCCAACGAAGTAGAGTGAATTTTGGCATTTACAGGATTCAAACCGGCAACCTTCCGATTACCAACGTAAATCCCTAGCCTCAGAGCCACCACTCCATGCACAAAGTAGTGCATACTTAAAATCTACAATTTAAAAATAAGATCTAGAAGACATAGGCAGAAAAGAGTGTTTGTGAAAATTCAAATAATTGGGGGTTAAAAAATGGTCAGAGAACGTGTGAATCTTACTACTGCTCAAGGCTTACTTTTGTAAAGGAGAAAATGAGTACATTGATGTACTGAAATTATTTTATATTGTCACACTCCTTTGACAGTCCTAGTGCTTTTGCCATCTTGTGTCCTTGGGAGACTTGAAGACTACCAGCCACATAATGCACAATGAAAAACAGTGAAAACAAATGATGATGAGCATAAAATTTGGAAACATAGCTATAAAAACCTGACAGAATCTAGAAGTGTTATGGAGAAGAGAATATGTATGTATTATGCTTGATTTAACTCCAGGAAGATGAATTCATTTCTTCTCATTTAAAGATGATGGAAGCGAGGAATCGAAGTTAGTTGGCAAACTGGTCAAATTATACAGGTTATAACATTTAATGAAAGCAGATAACGAGTCGCAGATTCAAATGTAGCTTAAGCTTTGATATAAATTTGCTAGTTTATTTTCTGCTCCGTTACTATTATATATATTTTTGTAGATCAGATGACTTATAAGGATGTAATTAATATCCTCTTTAATAAAACCCCTGTGTGCGTCCAGTGTCCGTGTGTGTGTGTCTTCTGGTGAAGTGCGCATGTGCGGGTCACGGTGTGACGCTTCAAAGCAGATGCTTCAAAGGCTGCCTGACATGTCACACAAGACAGAGAGGGCGGGACCTATAAAATATAGCGTGGCAGATCCAATCGGATTTCGGTAAATGAGGGAAGACCTAAAACAGAAAACACGAAAAATCTGATTGGGTATTGAGACGCGGAGACCAGCTTCCCCATTGTTGTGCAAGTGTTCACTCTGAGGATGTCAGATTTGCGATTAAGAAGCTTGGCCCGGTAAAGTGTAAAGTGTCAGTCGTTGAAGGGGTTTTCCTAAATATACGAATTTTCATGATATTACAATACGATGACTTTTAAAAGTAGATTTATTTTTGTGCACATTACATCAGTTGCAGGGGAGAGTCTGCTGATTGCCCACTGTTGTAACAGAAAATTAAATGCATATTACGGACAGCAAAGCCAGTATTACTGTCAGAGAAAATTACAGGCATTTTACAGAAAAAATTTACTGAGGTAAAAGGTCCCTTGCCATTTAATATAGACTGTTCCTACTAATGTTTATGGACTACTATTATAGCGCCCGTTATTGTAACGAGCTTAATATCTAATTAATATAATAATAGGTAAGTAATATATGAGTGCAGCTTGTTCTCGATCCCCTATCTTTAAAATCTAGCTGCAAAGGTTCCTTGCCAGATGAAATGAAAAATAAGTGCAGGAACCCGTATCATACAAAGCAGCTTGTTCTTAGCAGACCACTAACTTCAGATGGCAAGACATTTTATGTCATCTGCTGGTTTTAGATGGAAAATCTGTGGATTATTGAAGACTGTCAGAAGTGATGCCGTCTGACAAAATCCTTTTCAGATGCCAGCAACAAGATGGCTTTCAAAAGTGACAGGCATATTTACATTTGGAAAAAGCTTTAAAGTGTGTGGTTCCAACTGATAAGAATGACACTGACAATCTGATTTGTTTTGGATCAAGTCCACACATGCAGACTGAGCCCACTGATTACAGTGAGGAACAAAACAACTAATTAATTTAGTTTTTTTTTTTTTTTGACTGAGCAGGTTCAAAAATGTCATCTTGTGCTGTGTTGTGATATGCTCTTTATTTTTTAATTTAAATTGAACATTTTATTTGCTTACATTTCTTCTACATACTAGATTATCTGATAGCTGCTAGTAAACTTTGTTTTATGTAATATTTTTTTAAGAATTTCTACGTGCTTAGCACAGTTGCCTGTGTTTCTAAATTATTTCTAATAATTGTTTTCCGTGGGCGCAATGGTTTTCCTACCACACTCCAAAGATGTTAAATTTAAGTTTTTTAATTTTATTATCCCACTAGCCGAGGTAATGTGGACTTGATGGTACTTCAGATAACTAAAAATTGAATAAAACGGATGGCCATGTTTCTCTTCAGTCCAACCATTAGAAAGCTTCCAGTTTCACTTATAAGGATAACACAACAAACTTCATTTTCCGCCTCTTCTTAATATTCAAGATAATGACTGGAAATGTAAAAGAACTACAGAAATACTGTATATAAACACAAAAATCCTAAGTGAACAAAACAGTAAGGCATATGTACTGTACACAGTCAACACTGGCGACTCACTGAAAATAGCTGAGGAGTGCAGTCTAAATCAGGCCCATAGTCCCACAATCACCAGTTCCTCAACTGCTCATTCACTATAGTTGAGATTAAAAGTAAAGAATTTACATGCAAGATACCATATTCACGGCAAAGCTTTTATGAATTTTAAGAAAAGTAGTATTGTAGACTTTTTGGTTCGCATTGGATAATGCAGAACTTTACTTAATCATGGTGTAGATTATTGGGGTTCTACTGTGCCTATATTTATGTACACAGAGTGACTAGACATATTTGAAGACTAAGACGTATGAGCTATGAAAATAGATTAAAGGACTTGAACATTTTCAGTTTAAGAAAATAGAGATTAAGACTTGGCATAACTGAAGTGTTTAAAATTATGAAAGGAATCAGCACAGTAGGGCCTAGTTGTTACTTTAAAATAAATTCTGCAACAAGGACACAACAGCACAGTTGGCAATTTATTAACACTAGAATTACCAAAGCCTAGAAAAAAACTTATAAATCCAGCCCACCTTAAATCCCTTTGCATCTCTCAGTTAGCGTCTTTTGTCTTCTAAATGTGCTGATCAAGACAAGCAGCCTACTATCACATCCCGCACTGCCGCAGAATGGGCACAAAGTTCTCCCAGTTCCAGCCTTGATTATCTGGGAGTCAGGTACCTAGAGATGTATAGGGAAATAATAGATTGTTATTTGGAACACATGCATTTCATGTGTGTTCCGTTTCTGCAATAATCTGTGTAAACACATCGTTGAAACAGAAATGTTTTTCATATTTTAGTAATAAATGACAAAATGTAGACATAAACTATATAATGTGTGAAGCCTGAAGTCCAAAGATCAAATAAACACTTTCACAAAAGGTTTGAGGATGATACAACAGTGTCCATGGCGCAGCAGTAAGAATTGCTGACTTGTAATCAAGAGACCCCGGTTTGATCCTGACTGCCTCATATATTTAACGTTTTGAGTACAGTAGTGAGCTGCTCTTATTGTTAATATTATACAATAAACACATACATTTGATTCTCGTCTGTAACAACCGGTGTAAATTTATAGTACTTGTTTTGTTTTGTTTTACTTTTATTCTCTCAGTCACGATCACGATACATACTACCATTCCGCCCCAGGGATCTAACGCTGTTAGTTTTTATTATAAACTGGGAATAACTGTAGATGTGAGTGGTGTTTTGAAACAATAGAACTGGAAATTCTCTGATCTGGAGGGATAAAAGCTGACATACAAATGCTGGTGAATCTTTCTTCGTATCTCACCGTCACTTTATTTTTTTTTTATTGTTTTATTGAGTGTTTCTGCTCACGCTGAATTAGTATACACCTTATGGTCCATGATGTCAAAGCTGCACTGAAAAAAAACAGAGACATAGGTATATAAAGTATCTATCTAATCTAATCTATATGATATTTGGAATTATTCATTTTATGACCTGTATAGTACATTTCGGAAAACATTGTGGCACGGATACAACATTATTCATACTCATTCGCATAACATCTTGCGGTAGTAATCACTGACCGCATGTTTTTTTTTTTCCCCAATCTTGCCAGTCCCCACATGTTGCTGTATGGTGGTGTTTCTTTTGTACTCCAGGACATGCAGAGGAAAGAATAGTACAGAGAGGTGAGTTCCGCGCTATATGCAATCATCAAATTCAAATATTAACAGTTCCCACACACCCAAGGACCGTCCTTTCTACGTTTACGACGTGTACCTGTTGCAAAGTACACACTTCTCTCTATGCTGTGGTTCCTATTACACTGAAGGGGTGTCTGACACTGACTCAGTTTGCTTTCCTGGTGGAAGCGGCTGTCTTGGAACAGAAGCTTGTCGATGTTGCATCCCCCTTTTCTTTTTCCATTGCCTTTACTTGTAAGAAGTTCCTTTGCAAGGTGAGCCATGAACACTCTTCTTTTCTCAGTGGACCCCATATATGCCTTGCACAGTACATGTGCGTTGATCGCCGCCAAGCCAAGCATGTTATAGCACAAGCAACCGGCCAACCGTGTGCTCCTGCTCGCACTGAATAAGCTCATGCCTTCTGGTGCACGATGTCAACACAGCACAGGGAAGCGTATTGACTTTCCGTTCATGAGAGAGGTTTCCGAAAGTGGTTTATTTAAAAATATTTCAGTAAAAATATATGTGTTTTGGACATTGTAAACATACGACTGGATGAATTCAGAGGTGGATTATGCAACATGTGTAACATGAGACTTTGTCATGGACTTCTTGCTGTTTCCAGCTTTTTTTTCACTATAAGCTTCCATTATGTCAGAAACTTTGTTATTTCCATTTTGCGTAAAAACATAAAAATATCAAATAAAAAATATCATTTTTTGGTGGCATATTACTTTAAGTATAGTGTATGTTTAGTCATTAGGCACAGAAGTAAAGAAAAAGACCCAAATCAGAAAAGCTTTTTTCAGAAATGTGGGACAAACTGATACTGAATGTTGATTATATCATTAAGCCCCAGCTGTTATTTTTGATTTTCTACAATTTTATCAATGGAAGTAGATGATATGGACTTGTTCAAGTTAAGATTTTCAACCCTCATATTGGTTTTGCTTTAAAATAATATTTTATGTTTAGCGACTTAGTTTTTCCTTATCTACGACATCTTTACTTGGTCTCTGTTTCTTAGGTGTTCTCACACAGAGCTTTAGGAATGGCGCTCCTGCACGCCTGTGCTAAGAGCCTGACAGGTTTACAAAAGCTTAGGTGATGCTGAAACATTAGCATAGTTGCGTCTTCCTGATGACTTATTCTTAATACAGGGCAGATATGTTTTCACATTGTACTGATGATAAAATATATTAAAGTATTTAATCCGTCTGCAGTTTCACTTTTCTCTTTGTAACTCCTTTTCTGATTGAGCATCTGTACTTTTATTGTAAAAGGTCAATGAAGAGAAAAATAATTGCATACATTCTTTCTTTATAATGAAAATCACTTTTTACTTTATTTTTGTAACACATGTATCATAAAGCCTACAGTGAGAACTTCTAACAACATTAACTTTATGGATTAGACGAGGTTGTACATCATTATTTAAACGAGATGAGGCAGTAATTAAATCAGACAAGTTTGGCTGTAATCACATTAGCTGCAATAATTTGTGTTCAGTGCATACTTTAGGGACAATGAGAGCTAAGTATGTGATGTTTTATAAATGGAAGTTGCTCATAATATTGTTGGCAGACATTTTAGATAAACAATATACCATTATTTTATAAACTTTCATTTTTATTTAGTTAGAGACTAATCAATAAAGTAAATGCTTTTACTCTGCATATGACAGCTTGCTGTTAGTATTAGTTGAACAAGATTTAAAAATATTTTTATCAGACATTAACAACATTGAAAGAAAGCTTGATAAAGAAAAATATATATCTTGCATATAGTGCCTTTCATATCTATCTATCTATCTATCTATCTATCTATCTATCTATCGTCATTTGGGCCAGAACTGATATCATCAGTGGGCTCTGAACCGGAAGCAGTGTCATTGGGGCCGGGCTGGAAGTATCGTCATCAATGTGGCGTGGAACCAGATGTGAAGTCTTTTAAGGCCAGGCGGAATTTCCCGTAACTGGTCTGCAGAGAAGTGAGAAGACTTAGTGCACTCTGTCACCCCATGGTCTGGCATGGAATTATTCTCATTCAGGCTCTTTAGCTACCTCCCATGCGAATGTGTGTGACACTACCTATCAACAATAATATTTATTTCTATAGCACATTTTCATACAAAGAATGTAGCTCAAAGTATTTTACAAGATGTCAAAGAGAAAGTTACAAGAAAAGAAAAGCAAAATTAGGTAAGATTATAATAATTGTTAATGAATAAGTAACAAACAAAGAAACAAATAAATAAATCCATATGAGCTGATAGATAGATAGTAGAAGTGTCCTTATGAATACTATTTTGTAGGTCTCTACAGATAAGTACGATGATGAGATCAAATTGCCAGGAGAATAAAGAATAAGTAAAATCTGCAGGGGTTCTAATGCCAAATGACCACCAGCTTCCACTGTGCATTCTACCTAACATAAATGGGCTTAAATTATTCCTATCTATCTATCTATCTATCTATCTATCTATCTATCTATCTATCTATCTATCTATCTATCTATCTATCTATCTATCTATCTATCTATCTATCTATCTATCTACAGGGCCTAACTGACAAAAGGATACCAGGAGGAAGGGAACCACTGGCATGGCCCACTAAAGGGCCATGAACTACGAGTACCAATATATGAGCACAGGGGCTCTCAGTGAGCAGTATGCCCCGTATTGTGTGCCACGTGCCCAAGACAGATACTAGTTTGGAGCTCTAGTCCTCAAAATAAAAATGGTAACATGCAAAAAAATTTTTCTCAATAGTCATTCCCCAGAGCTCTATGACCTTTTTTGATAAAATCTCAATTAAAAAGCTGCTGTCGGAAGACGCTGTGGTAGAGTGGTATGTTGCATACAATTCGATAAATATTTTGTATGACTTTATTGTTAGTATTAGCATTTTACTTGTTATAATGTCTAAAGAGCAAGGAAAATGGACAAACCAGGTTTTATTTCCTCCACCTCCAAAACTTTAGGAATGCTGTTTTTCATGACAGACTTGCTGGCCTTCTGTGACAGGCAGGGCCAATTTTATTGCTTAATGACTTGCATGATGAGCTGACCAGGAAGAATGAAGTACAAGTATAAGATATTGTGCCACCTGAAATTACACATCTGCCATTATCAAGTTGTATGGTCTTGGTTTAAAAGCCACATTTTTATTGCTTGTATGGTACTAGTTATAATAAAATATATTACCTATATAGTTAAAAGTGTTTGTTCTTTCACTCTGTCTAATTGCATGAGTTTATAGGTAAAGAAGGGAAGGAGGATGAAGTGTTTAAGCAGTGCATCTCACCACAGAGTGGTAAGCATATGGGATTTGAGGCCCTTTGGTTAAGTCTACACAATAAAGAATAAAAAAGAGGAAAATAGGGTCACCAAAGGACCATACACAACAAAACAGACATGAAGACTGACGTGGTCTCAATTTCACTTCTGACACTCTGTGCTTTGTGGCTGGCTGATGGCATTGGATGTATGCTGCCATTCAGCATATTGATGAATATACTACTCTGGTAGGCAGCCTTTTACTTCCCATCCATTATAACAGCCTATTGTCTGGGCAAAGGTACCATCTTCCATCTACCAGCCTATACAGTGGAACCTCGGTTCACGAACGCCTCGGTACACGTACAACTCGGTTTACGACCAAAAAGTCCGCCAAACTTTTGCCTCAGTTCACGACCACACACTCGGTATACGAACAAGCCAGTTTCCCTTTCGGTTTGTGTGCGCTGATGATTTCCGCACGTGTTGCATTGTTCTCGGTCAGACGTGAACTGCTGAACTGCTGCAATGTAAGAGAGAGAGAGAGAGAGAGAGCAGGCAGGGTCGTGTGCTGATGATAGAGAGAGAGAGAGAGAGCAGGCAAACTCGTGTGCTGATGAGAGAGAGACAGAGAGAGCAGGCAGGGTCGTGTGCTGATGAGAGAGAGAGAGAGAGAGAGAGAGAGTGAGAGAGAGAGCAGGCAAGCTCGTGTGCTGATGAGAGAGAGAGAGAGAGAGAGAGCAGGCAAGCTCGTGTGCTGATGAGAGAGAGAGAGAGAGAGAGCAGGCAAGCTCGTGTGCTGATGAGAGAGAGAGAGAGAGAGAGCAGGCAGGCTTGTGTGCTGATGAGAGAGAGAGAGCAGGCAGGCTTGTGTGTTAGAGAGAGAGAGAGCGCGTGCAGCTGAAAGCGAGCCTGTACGTGCAGCTGAGCAGGGAGTCTGGGTGTTTGTCAGTGTTATTCAATGTTTTTACATTGTCGGGTTGGAAAATGGATGGATGGATGGATATTTACATACAGTTCGTACGGTCTGGAACGGATTAATTGTATTTACATACAATCCTATGGGGGAAATTGCTTCGGTTCACGACCAATTCGGTTTACGACCAGAGGTTTGGAACGAATTATGGTCGTGAACCGAGGTTCCACTGTACTTATACTCCCCTTTAAACCATTTATAACATGTTTGGCTCCAGTTTTGCCAAGGAATATTAAGCAATAAGTATTTCTGTTACACCTGTTTTTATGCATACATAACTTCTTGGGCACACAGCTTTGCAGTTTAGTAGAGTCATGAATGGCCAGTTCATAAATATTGTATGTTTTCCTAAGACATTAATATTTAAAGTACAAAAACAATATGTTTATTGTGAAAAAATAACCTTATTATATCATAAAACATTTGTTGCGGAAAGAAAATTATGAACAGTAAGTCTTAAAAGCACTCAATATTTGTTGAGTGAAATGTGTGTTCATAATTAAAATGAATTGATTTGACATTTATTATCAGAGGAATATACAGTTCCTCTGATCAATCAGAGTTAATAACATAAAATATTTATTCATTGTTATTTCCTTTAAAGCAACAGCATTTTCCCTCAGAGGTCAGCCCAGGAGTGACATGCAGTTTTATTAAAGCAGTGAATGAATTGTAAGTTGCTCAGTTAAAATTACCTCATAGAGGAGACATACTGTACCTCCATGCAAATACTGAAATGTAGTAGCAGTACTGCATTCTTGTTAATTGTGAATATTCTATTAAATTAATCTGAGACATTGCTTATACTCCCATGCTTCCCTTTGTCCATTTTCCAAACTTACATTGGTCAGACTTTTATGAAGAAGAGCCTATTGTGGTAGAATTGGTTTCAAAACAGGAACCATCTTTTGAGGTGACAGACCCCCTTATACCAGCTGTTTTGCTGTGTTACCTGATCACCTATGAAGTGCACAAGAAACATGTAAAGTACCAAGTAAGTTCTTTTCTAAATAGGGGAATAAAAAGAAAGATGAAAACCAGCTATGTAATTGTTATCTGTTACCTTTTACCTGTCTCATAGTCTGCTGTGTACCCCACGTTTTTAACACTTACGACCTCTAATAGCAAGCAGCTTCACTGACAAGGGCTGTCATTACTTTCAAACTTTTGCTTCCACTCCGTGTACCATAAATGGAGGAGTTTTACAAAGGTGTACCCCCGTGCTCTTAAGGGGGCCGAGCTTACTTACCAGCCTAATAGCAGCAGCAGCCAGATTGAGTATCGTGATCTGGCATTTTGTTTTTGAGTATTTTTCAAATCTCTTTGTCTTCTGAAGTTTATTTTGTCCATGCTTGAGCAAGTTTTAGAGACCAAGGAATCTTGTGGTCACATTTTATTTTGGTGCTTGATACTTATGGAAAAAATGTAAGCCACAATAAAAATTATCAAAAGGAGGTCTTTATTACATCTATATGATCCTAACTCTTATTGGGGTTTAAATGAATCTGGCTGGGATTGGCTCCAGCAGACCCCCGTGACCCTGTGTTAGGATATTGCGGGTTGGAAGATGACTGACTGACTGATTTAATTTATTTTAAAGACATCAAGATCCACCTCTCCCTGTCTCACATACATAATACAGTACCTTGTGCTCAAGCAACATATCCTGTATAAATGAGTTGAGACAACTGGTAAAGTAAAAACACAGGATGGGCTTCAGCTAGTTACCTTTAGAACTACTTACTTAATGGAAAAAATACTAGCTGTTTTTAAACAAATTAGATTATGTAAGTGGCATAACATTTAGGTGTGTTTGAAGACTGATTTCAGTAGGTGGGTTAGAAAACCTTCTCAGTCCAATTCAGGGTTTTGGGGGCCAAAGACTATCTCACCAGGATTGAGCTAAAGGCTGAAAACAGGCAGGGGCAGGCTAATCCATCACCGGGACCATTCTCACTCTCACACGCACACACACACACACACCCAACAATTTGAAAGTGCCACTTCACATAACCTAAGTAATAAAAAAAGAAACCTTTGTAATTATTTAAGCATGTTTGGCCGTTGTGATTGTTATGAAATGGGACTTGCAAACCTATTCAGTTATGACAAATGTTAGGGAATAACAGAAATAAAAGCCAAGTTTTATTGCAGCAATTGATCATTGTGGATATCAGGTGAATCTGGCACTCTGATAGTAAATTATAGGGTGGTGATCCCATTTTCAAAGTCCCAAATCAAGACATTTGTGTAGCAAGTATGCCCATGCATAAAGCCCATCTTTATTTTTTTAACACCCGCTTTATCTTACCATCATCAGACTGCGATTAGGGCAGAGAAAAAAAAAAACCTGTCACCATTAGATAGATAGATAGATAGATAGATAGATAGATAGATAGATAGATAGATAGATAGATAGATAGATAGATAGATAGATACTTTATTAAGGGGAAATTCACATACTCCAGCAGCACCTTACTGATACAAAAAAACAATATTAAATTGAAGATTGATAATAATGCAGGTAAAAACAGACAATAACTTTATATAATGTTAACGTTTACCCCCCGGGTGGAATTGAAAAGTCGCATAGCTTGGGGGAGGAACTCAGTCTGTCAGTGGAGCAGGACAGTGACAGCGGTCTGTCGCTGAAGCTGCTCCTCTGTCTAGAGATGACACTGTTTAGCATTAATTTAGCATTAAGCTCAAATGATTCCACACAGTGGTTAATGTGGAAACAAATGAATGGCAGTATCGTCAGTTTTTGTCTGTTTCTTGGTCCTCATCAAGATGTTGATTAAATTTAACAGTAGTTCCTCCTTGGGAGTTTTTAACTGCGCTATTATAGGTAGAAAACTTTGAAGAGAGGGTGAGATATGGGATTACCCTGCGGAGCTTTGTACTGTAAAACTGGGACATTTTGATATTCTTCAGTTATTTATCACAACGCATACACTGAAATTGGGACTGTCCATGTCACCATCATGCCTGGTCAACCTAGTAAGTTAAATTGCGAGTAAAATGGTGAATCCTTGTAATCTGCTGGTAACAGTGCTGTGACGTTGGTTTAATGTAAGGTTAACACTGAGAAAATGTCTTCTTACTCGTGTGCATAGTGTCTCAGGGTAAATCATAGCTAGATAACCTTTTGTTTTTCTTGATTGCATTTTATACTTTAACTAGTCATTTAGCCCGTTACAATAACGGGCGCTAGAACAGTAGTGCAAAAACATTAGTAGGAACAGTCTATATTAAATGGCAAGGGACTTTGACCTCATTCTTTTTGTTGGTCGTATTTTTCTTTCTTTCAGCCTTTCTTTTGTTGATGTTTACTTGCTGAGCTGACCGTTCTTCATGGGCTGCCGCCGTGTATTGTGTGTCTTTAATTTTCTGTGACCGTAATACTGTCTTGTATGTCCGTTGGCTTGTACGTCCGTAATATACCTTTAATTTTCTCTGGCAGTAATACAGGCGTGCGCGTCAGTAATATGCCTTTAATTTCCTCTGACATTAATACTGGCTTGTATGTGGCTGTAATATGAGTCACTGCATTGTGTACCTTTAATTTCCTCTCGCAGTAATACTAGTTTGTATTTCCGCAAAACGCCTGTAACTTTCTCTGACAGTAATATCGCGCATCGCACCGTGCCCCGCGCATGCGCACTTCACCAGAAGACACACACACACGGACACACCTGGACGCACACTGGAATTTTATTAAAGAGGATAGTTAGGAACATCATTTAACTTACCTGTTATGACCTGAAGTATCAGCAGGACTAAGGTGCTAAGGCATTTGTCCTCTTTTGCTTGTATTCATGCTTGGGAAGACTTCATAAAGCAGAAACAACTTGCCAATGCAGAGGTTTCCACATATGCTCCGCTGGACTTGATGATGGAGGACTACAGTCCCATGTGTGCATGAGTAACCAGTGACAGTAACTTCTTACGCAGTCTGCTGCTCTTTCATTAACTTGTACTGAACATCTGTTTACCATCATTAGTAGCTATCAGAAGTGAAACAGTGGAAAAGACACAAAATATACAAATTAGTGTAACCTATGTCAAGAGTCGTGTGCTGCGACTCCTCTTGATGATGATGATGCTTTTAATGACCTCTTGGGCACAGCCATCAGCAGTGTTATCTGTCTACGGAGAGAGTGTCGACCTCATCGAGAGGTTTACTTACCTTGGCAGTGACATTCATGTCTCTGATGACTCTTCCTATGAAGTCAGTAGACAGATTGGGAGAGCATGAGGGGTCATGAGGTCGCTGGAAAGGGGTGTGTGGTGCTCCCGATATTGATGCAAAAGGATGAAGGTCCAAGTCTTTAGAGTCCTGGTGCTTCCTGTCTTGCTATATGGTTGCGAGACATGGACGCTATCCAGTGACTGGACTCCTTTGGTACTGCGTCTCTTCAGAGAATCCTTGAGTACCACTGGTTTGACTGTGTGTCAAGTGAACGGTTGCTCATGGAGTCCCGAATGAAGCACATTTACCTGCATTGTAAGGGAGTGTCAGTTACAGCACTACGGCCATGTGGCGTGTTTCCCCGAGGGTGATCCACCTCGTAGGATCCTAATTGTTGGGGCATCGAGTGGCTGGACCAGGCCAAAGGGTCGCCCACGTAACACCTGGCTGCGGCAGATAGAGGGTCATTTCCAGAGAGTGGGACTGGACCACATGTCTGCCTGGGGGGTTGCCAACTGGGATCCTGAGCTGTTTTGTCGTGTGGTGGGTGCGGCAACGCACTGTACCAGTGCATGTTCCCCAACTTGACTTGACTTGACACTTGTGTTACGGAATTGAGTAGAACAAAAACATGCAGCTACTATGGTCCTCCGAGAGTAAGACTGAGAAGCCCTGCTTTAGAGATTTTTACTATTATAAATCCTAATTATACACAAAGTTTAATTTTTAAGTGGCTAAAGGTTCAACATGAGAGGCCATAACTCCAAGACTCTGGGACTGCTTTCACTTCAGAGGAAGATCTCAGTTGCAGAGATTTGGGATTGTGGTAAAACAAAGGGCTGTTCTTTCAATAAAGTCCATATCATTAAAATTTAACATTAAAAGTTCACCTAGGGGCTGAGAATACAAGAATTGTTTATTTTTATACAGCAGCTGCAAATATTGATTCATTTATTTTGAACTTTACAGCCAGAGATGACAATTATAGATACTCACTACCTCATTGTGGTCTGTGCTTAATTACCGTGCATATATATACACTCATTTAGCTTACTAAAGAAATAAACATATTCATTAAAGCTACATATTATACAAGATAAAGACATGATTGGAGGTAAACAAAAAAAACAAATGCAGGATTTTTAAAATTTCAGCTTTATCGGGAAAGGAGAGGCTTTGAGTATAAGAAGGATAGGAAGGTTTTCTACTTAAAAGCACCAAGAAAATCAAAATAAAAATAACAAATGGCTAGTTAAGTTATTATTTTTACCAGTTTTTCACTTTTGAAAATAAAGGAATATATTGCCTTAAATAATGCTGGTTTTTACTGCTATTTTAATACTTGGCAGGAGGAAAACAAGCTTGCTAAGGATGTACGTTTCTGTTACTGTGCTTGAAGACAGTGTCCTTTGATTCTCTGAACAGGAACAACATTTTGCTGGAGACCTGAGCTCTAATGCCGCACTGTTCCATGGGCTTCCTTCAGTCTGTGGTATTTGTGAGTGTCAGTCTGCATGAAAATATTAACTCAGGTTCATCTCTCTCTTCCTCTAGTGCTATTGTTATCCTACACCACTGTCGGGCAACCGGTGCGCCGCGGAATTTTCTAGGGGCGCCGCGAAGACTTTTGTAAAATATTTAAAATTGCTAGTGTTTTTGAACTTTTGGTTGATTAAAAAGATAATGTTTAAAAAAATTATTTTATGTTGGAAAAACAGATAATGGTTAATTAGATTGTTGAATAAACAAATGTATTTATTTTGAATGCAAGTTAAAATTTTCGCTGTTCACCATTCATCATAATATCAACATCAGCGGTGTCAAAAACACATCTCATGAGACTTAAAAAGTCTCGCTGTTAGAAGATCTCGATCACTGTACGGATATGGAAATGAAGTCTAAGAAACGCGAGAGACTTCAAATGATCGACAAGGAAATACTCGTCTGTCTTTCGAAAATTGATCCTTGCATCAATCTCATATGTGCTGAAAAACAATCTCAACGTTCACATTAATTAAATGTAAGATTTATCCTTTGATTCCTTTATTAATAAAATGTCTTTCAAACTTGTAAAATTAACTGTTTTTTATTGCCGATTGTCCATAGATTGTGTCGTCACGACTTTATTTATGGGCATTCCCTCAGGTGAAAGAAAATTTTTGGACTTAGTGCGCCGCAACTCGAAAAAGGTTGCCTTTCACTGTCCTACAGAGACTATCAAAATATATTTTGACAGTCACTAGGAGAAAACACATGGTCAAACAAAAACGAAAAATGAGTCAAGACCTTAATTTCTACCAAAGCATTATCAAAGCCAAAAATCAAAACTGTGCACAAGTGTTATGATTTGGGTTTGTTGTTTGATTTTTACTAATTTTTGATAGTTAAATGGTATGATCTTTTACTTTGTTTTTTTTGTTTTTTAAGGTCAAGGATTCCTTCTTCGTCTTTATTTGTTCCATTTTAGTAATAGTTTTGAATTGTGTAATTTTACTATTACGTCTTAAATGCTATATTAGGTTCCATGATTGTTGCCATTTCAGGTACTTGTCACCAGGTCCACATAATGTGTTTCTAGAGACGTGGCTTCAGAAATTGTGACCTTTTGGTATTCAGCACAACGGTATATAAAGTTTGGCTGGGGATTATCTATCTTATTTGATCTGATGATACCGAAAGACATTCAAAGACCTTTGCTAATGTTTTTCTCATGAGTATCATTCAGTTTTGACCATGTTGCTTGTACCTTTTGATTTCGGTTTTTGTCTCATACTCTGGTTTTGGTTCCTATGATTCGCCTTCTGGTTTTGATCCTTTTTTGCTGTCTTTACATGCATCTCCCATTTTTTCTCAAACATTTTACTTGCCAGTGTGCTCTCAACTCAACAAACTGATGCCTTTCATTTAATTTAAATACAAATATCAATTTCAATGTTTTGTTTTCTGTGGTTCTGGCACTTTGTAGTTTTGTTACCAGAATGCTTCAGCTTCAGCTTGTTGCTGGGGAGTACAGTCTTGGAATTCATGGATCGTTTTGAGTCAGCAACATGAAGGTTTAAAACACAGCACCATTTGTTTACTGGCATCCAAGATTGTGGTTAGTCTCATAAACATGGCTGCATTTGACTTGAGCTTTCTCAGTTATTGGCTCGTTCAACTTAGGAAACTCAAGCTAAATAAAGGACAATTAGAAATGTTTACTGACCATGCGATTACTTAGGAACCTCTTGCATATTTTCCATATTTTAACACTTTTCGTTTGATTTCTAACAAACATTTTCCTTTCCTGGGGCCTCATGTGCACAAAAATGTTGCGTACGCCCGTTTCCACACTCACGTCAAGTTGTATAAAAACTAAACTTGACGTTATGCCACACACATTTTCACAGCAGCCTCAGATCATGCATACACACGTGGGCTGCTCCCATGGTCAAAGCAGTGCTACTGTTTCAGTGTGGCTTCCCTTTCTTTTTTATATCCGTATCCAAGATCCGGAGTTTATCAAATACACCAAAATTAACTGTATATCGTTTACAGATTTAAAGCACTTAATTGTAGTCAATCTTGTAACAATGTAATGATGCATGGAATGGCCAAACTATTCCACCAACCAACTACTAGTGAGTATCTATAGCATTGTTAGAAGATGTTGCAAATGGAAGAATTAGAATAAAGTGCATATTCCGAGATCATACTGATTTCTGGTCCCATGATGATGATTGGCTTCTAAGTCGATTTCGCTTTCCAAGAGCTATCCTCTTGGAGCTGAGTGCTGAACTGGGGCCGGCTTTACAAAGGCAGACTTGCCGGAATTGTGCTCTACCAGCACCTTTGCAATTACTGTCCACCCTTGGTTTTTTAGCCACAGGAGCTTTTCAGCGTGAACTGGCTGACTGATCAGGTATTTCTCACTCATCACTGAGTCGTCCCATGCCAGCTGTATGGGATAGTATTATCTGCTTTGTCATCCATATATATAAGATTTCCTTACACTGTGGTTGAATGGGCAGACATCAACGCCCAGCAACATCCGGTTTTCGAAATGTAATCGGAGCAGTCGGCGGCATGCATATTACTATGAAAGCGCCTTCAAAGAATAAATTTGCATATGTAAATAGAAAGCTTTTCCACTCTATTAATGTGAAAATTATCAGTGATATGAAAATTCATCTCAATGTTGTGCCAAGTTATATATGTCTTGCCAAAAACTGCGGCCACTTGCTGCTCAACCATTGTGAGCCCCAGAATTCCACTACCTCCACCAGTGGTATTGACACTCAGGCAGTGGGCCATGACTCGCCTTTTCATTTTGATTTTGATATCTGACTGCTTCTTTTTTACTTCAGGCACTGTGTGACTTTCTAAACTTGAACTTTTGAGTGCCTCTTCTACACTGTGCTACTCCATCAGCTTCCTCTTGTTGCTAATACCACTGCTTAAGCCACTAAATAGTAGATTTTTCCTTGCTTTCACTTCACTGAGCAGGACCTCCATGTCATATTTGCTTAAATTCTTTTTTTTCCACATGTGCTTTTGCGTTGTCTTTTAACAAAACACTGAATGGAAGGAGTTATTTATAATGATTTGCATATTCAAATAGTCATAATTCTGGGAGGAGTCGGGGTGAGGCTGTAGGTGCATGCATGTGCGTTGTGATGGACGACCGGCTACAGACTCCGGTCGCCACCTCCAGGCCGCTAGGAGGAGCCCTCCGGACAGCATGATGGTGCCCCGAGTTCCAGCAGGGCTTCATGGACTTTGTAGTTTATATACACAGCCCCGCTGGATACCTTGGGGGTCACCGGGAGTCGCTGTAAGGGGGCTAGTTGGCTCTTGTGTGCCCTATAACCCGGGAGTGCGTCAGCATCACGTGACCGGAAGGAGCGACGTGCTCCCGGGATGAATAAAAGGACTGTTAACCCTGACCCGGGAGGAAAACGGACTTGTGGGTTTGGCCAGGAACCACTTCCGGGTCAGGGCATATAAAAGGACTGTGGGAAAGCCCAGACACTGAGCTGAGCTGGGAGGTAGGGTGGCGAAGTGTCTGGGCGAGGAGGATTTGTGATTATTGTAGTTATTGTGATTTATGAGTGTGGAGTGGAGGGTGCTTGGTGCACTGTATAATAACAAAATAAAGAAGTCTTGGACTTTTATCCAGTGTTCAGAGTGGTACCTGAGGGTGTTAGAGGTGGCTCCACGCCTCTACTGCTACAGCGTTAAAATTCACGTGATTGAGGTTTATAAAGGGAAAGTACTTGTATACAGAACTTTGCTTATGCAAAGTTTTATGCATCTGCATTTTTTTTGCGAGTCCTCACATTTCTAGCTTTGTCCGTATGCCATGTTTTAGTGTGAATTTTATGCAAGGCGTTATACATTGGACCCATGGTCCTTGCAGCTCAAAAAGTCATCCCTTTAAACAAAGACTGGTGATTCTGCAGGCGTTTTTGACTCAGCATTATTTTTCATATAGCAAAGGCTGTGTTCACATGTGGTAAAGATAGAAAAGCTAAAATGATGATAACCATTCTTTGGTTAATGTAAAATGTTATTATGGTTTAGAAAAATCATATTTTAAAACCTGTGTATCATATGCTCACTATCAGTGATTAATATAAGAACAGACATCCTCACCTCTGATTTTTAAGCAAATAAACTACTGATATGTTCAGATAAAGCTACGAGAAATCCCCATTGTTAAGACTGGTACTAATTTGCTCTGTCGGTTTTTGTTCTTTGTTTGTTAGTGTAGGGTCTGGAGACACAGACCCATCCATCCATCAATCCATTATCCTAACTACAGGGTCACGGGGGTCTTCTGGAGCCAATCCCAGTCAACACAGGGCGCAAGGCAGGAAACAAACCCCGGGCAGGGCGCCAGCCCACCGCAAGACGTAGACCTTTATGAGTTATTTAATAGAAGGCTTTTGTAAACCTTTTTTTGTTGCGATGGTCATTACAACAGGGTGTGTGTACCCCTTGGAGACTCAAGGAAGATCATCATAGTGTGCAGGTCCAACCCACCACAACCCATTCCTATTAAATACAACAGTGGCTTGTGACCCAGGAACCCCACCTTATAGGATAAGCTATAGAATTCCTTGTTTTAGGTTTAACAAAAAGGCAGTTCAGATAAATTAATATAGTTCTTTGTTGATGAAATGATTAGATCTAATTCATCCATCCTACTTGGTAAGAATTGAACATTCAACAGAAGGAAGCCTGGTATCGGTAATCTGAAGCATCATTATCTGTGCCTTATGATCATACCAGCTGTTCTGGTTGGTTTCACTGCTATATTTCTGCAATGAGAAGTCAAGCAAAATGACACCTCTTTTGGCTAACAGAACAAATTACAATATGCAAGCTTTCAAGGCAGCTCAGGCCCCTTCTTCAGGTAGAATGTGTAATGGTGTAATGTGACTATTTCTGTAACTTTCATAATGTAATCATTTTGTTCTGAGCATGTGAAAAAGCAGTTTTTGATGTAAATTAAGAAATTACACATCATGCAGATGCAATGGATACTGCCTGTCCAAGAATAAGGCATGCATATAGAAAACTCAAAAAGCAACAATAAAGAGATGAGGGTAGACCAAACACTTAGTTTCTTGGATGGCATCATTCTGTAATAATTCTGGACAGATCTTAACCAAAGAAACCAAGAACTGGCCAGTCCTTTGAAAATGTTTAATGTAATGCATATTTTGAACTTTTTAAATACAGACTAGGACTGATATGCATGTTTATTTATACATTAATAAATTGAGATATACACCTTACTTATTTTAGTGAGGAAAAGTGCAGAGCGCTGTGAACAATTCTAAGGAAAAATGCAAGTATAGATTATACTAATTACTAAAATACAGTGGTACACATAAAATATGAATTTGTTAAGAGAACAAGGTAAAAGCTGATTAAACATAAATGGAAACCAACAATATATGTCTACTATTTAATTGGTGAACTATGGCCAGTTGACAACAAGGGGGATTAATGTGGTAAAAGTCACCAAGTCAGACACAGTTGCAATTCTTGAGACTTCAGCCAACTGGCTGTCTTTCTGCTCCTGGGTTTTCTATAATGGAGTATGTGCCATTCATTCAATCTGATGAGAAAATGTTTCTGTTTAATAATTCTAACGCACCTTTATCAAGAGATGACTTTTCCATATGTAGGAGAGCAGCCTGGCAGTAAAACAGTGGTACCAAGTGCCACATCCAGATACCAAGAAGAGAAAAAGAATAAAGGAGGGTTAGTAATGCTGTAAAAATATTATATTACCTACATTTCTGAACAAATGACTAACAATCAGAAATTTAGCATGCACGGGTAATCAGCAGCTCTAGTCAGGGTATGCTAAACTGAAGTACTGAGTCTTCAGCACAAATTTAAAAGCTGAGACTGAATGGGGCACCTCTAATGGGAGCAGGCAGATCATTCCACAGCTTCAGGGCCCTGTAACTAAAAGCTTGACCTCTCACTGTTATTTTGTTAATCATTGCAATCATATGCAGGGCAGCATCTTGAAATTTTAAGGTACACTCTGGTTTGTAGGCAATGATAAGTTCAGATAATTAAGCCGGGCCTTGGCCAATTAAGTCTTTGTATGTGAAAAGATGGATTTTGAAATCAACCCTAAGCTTAACTGGGAGCCAGTGTAAGGACTTGAGAAAAGATGTTATGTGTTCATATTGTCTGGTAATAATTCTTGCAGCAGCACATTGAATTAACTGAAAGCTGCATAAAGTTTAGAAAAGTCAGTGAATAACGCATTGCAGTAGTCAATCCTATTAGAAATAAATGCAGTATCTTGCATATTTAAAATAAACTCTTACACTTTCAGCATGTTAGCACTAACTACAAATAAATAGTGTTAGTATTTTGTATTACTTTTCAACATATTTCATTCATATTTGGTCCAACCACATGTAAAACCTGTAATTCATCTGAAAAATGTCTAACGCCAAAGGAACTGAGGCTTACTGCACTCTATACACTTTCCAGTGTTATGGTGTGTCAAATATATTTTTGAAAAAAAAAATGAACATCATGTTCTAAAGTAAGTAATTTTGTTTCAGTAATTTTTGTAGCCATGAATACTTTCTTCATTAAGATTCATCTGTTCACCAAGCAGAAAAACAGGTTAATGTGCTCATTTATCAATCAGTGCAAATCTTGACAGTGCACAGCAGACATCTGCAAATTACAGTGCATTAACTTTCAACAGCACAGTATTGATAGTACAGCAGAGATTAGAGTTACCATGGGGTGAAACCTACTTTTAAATATTACATAGGAATGGAAATAGATTATTAAAAGTTTGTTCCATTGTTAAAAAAATGCTGCCATTGTCTAGGTTTTGAATTTTCAGCATGTGTTCAAATAGTGGTGATGACTGTTTGAATATTTATGTGGTTATGCGGTTTGAGGTGAATGTGTTCAGCAAGTGGTAACTATAACAAACAAATCTTTTATTATTTTAATTTTTACTCACATATCTCAGTTGAGTTTATAGTCCTTACTTTTGCAGCAGATATGACAAGGATAAAAAAAAAATTGTGCCACTGACCTTAAATAATTACAACAAATATAATATGCTATTATGTGTTACTTACACTATGTAGTTTGTAAAGATGGTGGAAAAAATGTTTAACCTCTTGTTTTCATACAAAACAAAAGAAAAAAGTTTATGATATTATAGAACGCAATGGTGACCAGGGGCCTTATGCATAACGCCATGTGAAGAATTCACACTAAAACATGGCGTATGGACGAAAGCAGAAATGTGCGTATGCACAAAAAAATCCAGATACATAAATCTGTGCGAACGCCAACTTCCACGTTCTTCTGCTCCATAAATCCCGGTCAGCATGAAAGGTAACGCATGTGCCTGCCGCCCCACCCCAACTCCTCCCAGAATTACACCCTTTGAATATGCAAATATATATATATAAATAGCCCTTAAGCTCAGCGCTCTGTGAAAAGGCAACGGCAAAAGCACAGGGGAAAAAGAAGAATTTCAGCGAATACCAGGTAGAGGCAAGGAAAAACGTACTATTTGTTGGTTTAAGCAGTGATATAATTAACAAAAGGAAGTTGACAGAGTGGCGGAGAAACTCAAAAGATCAAGTTCAGAAAGTCACAAAGTATCCGAAATAAATAAGAAGTGGTCAGATATCAAAGTCGCCATGAAAGGGCGAGTTGTAGCCCACCATCTGAGTGTCATATGGAAGCATATTAGAGTACAGAGAAAAGGAAAACAAAATAGGGACACAGTTGAAAAAAATGTCCAAATGTCAACTTTAATCTTGAAATTTCCACTTTAATCATGTACTTTATTTTGTCATCAAACTAGAACGTCATAAACTTAATCTTAAAATCGTTTAATTTCCTAGTTTCTCATATCCCATCGTAACTAAAGTAGCACGTTAAATGCTTCTTTCTATGTGTTCTTTTATGTGCTCTATGTGTGTGAATCACTACGTGCTTCTTAAATGGGCTTTCTCTTCCGCTGACAGGACACAGAATCCATTACATTCATGATATTACAGCTCTCTGAACAATTTAAATATTAAGATATATACTTGATATCATTTTCATGATGTTAGGAATTAAAGCATGTTATTAAACATGGGAACACGGTCGTGAAGTATTAGCGATGAGCTGGCACCCTGTATAGAGACTGTTCCTGCCTCCTGCAAGATGGTTGTTGCACCGTGCGCGACCTTCGATGGAACAGTTTACTGCAGTAGTATTGTCTCTCTCAAACATACTAACCTCCTATTCCTGTCCTTCCTTTTCTTTCTCCAAATAACCAATTGCAACACGATCAGCTCTGTAATAGATGCCAAGCCATCTGTGAGCTTAGAACGGTGATTCTTCAAAATGTTTATGAAACATTGAAATATCTTTGTAGTACATGTTTAATTATTCCATCCATCTATCCATCCAGGTTGCACCAATCCCAGAAAGCATACAGCATGAGGCAGGAACAATCCCTGAATGGGGCGCCAGCTCGTTGCTGTGTTCCTCACATGTCCAATTATTAATAATACACATTATTTCAATAAGGTTTACAACTTATCTGTATAATGTAATAAACATGCTTTACTGCATTTCATCTTAAAAATGATATTAAGAGCTCCAAGAAGATGACGCTTAGAAATCTAAATCGACTTAGAAGCCAGTCGTCATCATATGTAAATACGCACTTTATAAAGTGACTCAGGTTTTTCAATATTATAACTGTAGTGCAAGCTTACAGTGAGGTTATTGTACTTAAAAGTACAAGCAGTTCTACCAGGGGCAATTGATGGACTGATTGAGTGCATTAAGAGCAGTTGGGATGAAACTGTTTCTGAACCGCGAGGTCCCTACAGGAAAGGCTCTGAAGCGTTTGCCGTATGGGAACAGTTCAAATGGATTGCGTGCATGGCTGAGACAGCATGTGCGAGATGCTGTATACCAATAATCCAATCAGCTGCTGTACAGCTGTGATTCCAAACTCAGATACAGTGGGTTAAATATTCAGTAGTGCACTGGGAATAACAACACTAAAGCAGTGATGGTATTTAGAATAGTTTGGCCATTCGGTACAGCATTATATGGTTACGAGTTGATTACAATGAGACGCATTAAACTAATAAACGATATACAGTTAATTTCAGTGTATTTGATAAAGCCGTGTCAGGGATGTGAATCTAAAAACTAAAGGGAAACCACACGGGAACAGTAGCACTGCATTGATGCTGGGTGCTGCCAGTTTGCAAAACCGAGCGGAGAACTTGCGTACGCCAGGGATTGAGTTGGCGTGAAAATGTGCGTGGCTTTACGCAAAGTTTAGCTTTTATACATTGTGATGTGGGTGTGGAAACGGGCGTACGAAACATTTTTGTACGTACGCACTGTTTATACATGAGGCCCCAGGGCTATACAACAGCAAACAATGTAGAAAATGTTCATTGAAAAGAAGAAAAAAAAATGTTCACATCAGTCATGTCACATAATCCACATGTCCGTAATCTAGATGTATGCTCAAAATGTGCAAAACACCTGATTTAGTGAAAACTATTATTAGGAATTACTTTCAGAAAATCAGTACAAACATAAAACAGGAAGGGCGTTCCCATAATACTGTGTTTTAAAATTAAAGACAGGTCTCTTGTCCAATGAATGTTGGGAAGAAGCAGAATCAGTCACAATTAACCCTTAACTACTCACATCATTTCTCATTGAGCAGTGTACTCGTGCGGTGTACTTTATGCACCAGTATTAAAAAGGGTATTTATATGCACACTCTGAGTTTGTAATATAAAATATCACAATAATTTTAAATTGTACATGTTTTTAATGTAATTTAAAACCATATTATTGAATAATATGACACAGTCCATTTGAATATAAACTTGATCCACTTATGCAGTGCTCATTTGTTCACTGGTCACACTTTCATCCACTTTAGGATTTGCACATATTGTAGATCACATTTCACTTCAGTTGTTGAATATTCTTTTCAGTCAAAGTCATTGCAAGAAGAACATTTACATACATACATAAGCACCCGCACGGTGTACCAAATGCACTATATGGAACCTGTGACTGTACATCCACTCATAAAACTGGCTGGGGGCACACTGGAAGGAAACCATTGCAACACTGTACCTGTAGTGAATCAAGCTGAGGATAGATGGTGGATGCTCCCAGTAGGTTCAAGTAAAAGGACGCTGGACAAAAATAACTGAGATTGGTATACAAAATACATCAGCATGAGTAGTTAAGGGTTAAGATCTGGTAGATCATGTATCTACCATTCACAATCCTAATCATGTTTATGTTATTTGTCCTCCTGGGATACGTAAGTTCTCAGGAATTGAATAAGTCAGTAAATGGTAACCTATTGAGCACAACATCCACCAGAAGAAGCATTTCTTGGCACATCACTGAACTCTTTGTACTACTGAATGCAACCCAAGAGTTTATGAGTATCTTCACAACAATGTGGGGCTTCTCTCTGACCTTTTGTGTACAGTCAAGCTATATCTAGTAGGTACTCTTAGCTTTCATTGAACAGCTCTAGCCCCATACGTGCCTGAACATTAGCAGATTTGACAAAAACAGGCAATTCAACCCAACAAAACGTGTCAATCTAATTAACTAAAGTAACCCAGTTTCTCCAAAATCACATTAAGCCATGTTTTGAAAGTCTCAAAAGTCCTAATTTGGAATCTTATTCCACATATCTGTAGTTCTCTGTGTGAAGAAAGTTTTCTGATGTTTACCCTTAGCAAGTTTCCACTTTTCTCCCCATGCTCTTGTTGACAAACTAATTGTAAAATAACAGCTTGGATCCACTGTGCCAATTCGCTTCTTATTTTTGAATGCTTCAGTCATTTCATTGACATTCTCTTAATCTCCATTCACTTAAACTGAAAGGGTTCAATTCATTCAACAGGAAAAAGGCTGCCAAAAAGAAGCAACTGATGCTACAGTAGCTTACACTAAGAGAACAGAATATGCCAAGTTTTGTTCCAAAGGAATTCCATGCAATTACATATAAAATTTAATTAGCCTCTTTAATCAACAGCATGCTTTCTTGTCTGTTGACTGGCAGTGTTCATCTCTTTCAGGCTATTATATTTTCATCATGTGTGATTGGTGCACACCTTGACACGGGGTGAGACGGTTACTTTTACATTCTGTGGGTGTGAAAATGGTCTGTGATAGCAAATCCTTTGAATGCTCATTTGTGCCTTGTAGCCCAGAATTATACTTTAATAAAGGTAAACCCCTCCTCACTGAAAAGGTCACTATAAATCACAATTTTGTTTGTTATTTATTCGTTGAGTTTATTCCACCTTCTGATACAAATATTGGTTTAACATGGTGCTATGTTCCAGACCAAGATGATGGACATTTTTTACAGAAGAGAATGTTGAACTGTATTGATTATGGTGTGCACATCCTCAGGGAAAATGTGTACTTTTAAAATTGTACCCTCTGCTGATATCAAAACCTTTCCTCCAATTCGCACAATAAAAAAGTTGCAGTAGAAATCAAGCACTAAAGAAAGTATGAACTTAAATTCATTTTAATGCTGTTTTAAGCTCCCAAAGCAAGCTCAGCTGAAGGAACCCCTTGGAACAGCAAGATGTCTACAGGGAAATTCAGACAATCACTGTTCTCTACTTGAATAAGAGTAATAAATGCAATTAATTAATGGACAGATATTGTTTGTTTCCATGTATCTTAATCAGTTTCTATGTGTATTTTAACTAATCTGTATCTTTACAAGGGGGCTCCGCCCCCTGCTCGCTTCGCTCGCCTACCCCCGGCGTTTTGAACCCGTGCCCGCTGGGCAGCCATAGTTTCAGACACGCATTGTAGGAGCTTGCGTTGTTTTGAACTCGTGCTTACCCTGTTTCTGCGGTTTGAGACGCGTGTTGTAGGCATATATACGTCAGTCGAGCTCGTTCGGTTTGAACCCGTGCCTGCTTTGCCTCCGCAGTTTCAGATGGTGGGTCGCGTTCGGCGTTTTGTACGATCCCAAGCAGCACATTATTCCCAACTTCACTCTGCAGTAGTGCCACGCACAATATGGCGGTGACGCCTGCGCCTTCACTACGCAGTACTGCCACTCACAATATGGCGGCGACGCCGGCGCCTTCCGTATTATGTCGGGTTTTACCATGTTGTGTAGGCGCCTTTGCCTTTCGTACTTTCCCGCGCCTTCCGACGCGCGATGTAGGCGCCTGCACCTTCCGGGTCTGCCCCCGCTGTGTGGTGTGGACGTTTAACTGTCGTTTTTTCTGCTTTTATATTCTGTATCTCGCTGTGCATGTGTTTCGTGCCTAGGTTTTTTTGAAGCTGTTGCATTCCAGTTTTCATCATCTGTAACCTGCTCTCCATCTGTTTGGCCCCGTTCTTTAACCTCTATATGATGTTTTACTTTGTTTTCTACTCTGTCTTTTATTTCTGACCTCACTTTATCCTGCTTTTGTTTCAATGACACCTGGTCCGTGGTGATTATATTCTCCCTTTTTCGAGTACTAATTTCCATGCGGCATGTCAAACGGTTCATAGTCTCTCCCGTTTCGCGTTGGGGCGGAGGGGGCTTTGTGTGGCGCCTGCGCACTATGTCTCCTGCGTCCACGGGCAGGTCCCTGCGTCCATATCCGGTTTACCATTCTCTGTTAGTAATATGGATATGCATTCATTCTTTATTTAGTAATTATTATAATCTGTACTTGCATTTCACCTGAGAATGTGTTCACGGCATGCTGCCCCAGCACTCAGTAAAGAGCACTATACAAAACTAAGTTGTATTGTATTGTACAGTATTAGATGTTTGTGTAGTTTGTTGTCTTGTTTCGGAACATAAATAATTATTTTCTAAAAAATGTTACTGTTCTCTGTGTTTTTTGATTGGTGCTACTATTCTGAAACCACAGATGAGGCAACACTGTCACACCTGAATTTTGTAATTGTTAAATTTATGTGTTGTTATTCATTTTTCATTGCATCTATTTAGTTTTTTTTTTTCTTCTTTTTGAGACTATTTTGGGGTCTTGGACTATGTGGATTATGTTTCCCTGGTTTATTTCTGTATTCAAACCTTAATTATAGTTGTAGAAATAATTTTGCATGAGTTCTGGATGCCATTTTGTGAATCCCGTCAACAAAACACGAGTTGCTGGCAGCGTGCCAAATGAGATCAAAACTAGAGGGGTCAATCAGGTTGAGAGTTTAAAAGGTCACCTCTGTGGCCATTTTATATCCAAGTTTGCGGACAACACTCTCTAAAGTCTTTCCTTGTTATTTCTTTGATATTTTTTGGGTAGTAAATTTTTAGCTATGAAATTTTGACTTTGATAACCCTGTTTTGCTTTGGGATTAACGAAAAAGTGATTTGATTTCCTAGTTTTGATTTTTTTTTTTGTGCATTTTGTTTACAACGTATTATTTTCAGATCCCATTTAAAATACTATCTCTCCAAATTGAACATGTCATGTAGAGCAATGACTTCAAACATTATAAGCAAACTTTACTTCTTACTTGCATTTTAGCTTAAATGAAACATTGCGCGGCCTCAGCTTGTAACAGACCTCAGCTTGTTTTCCGACCATTCTTTTTCCAGTTCCTTCACTAATCCCTAATGCACTTTAAAAATAAATTATTGATATGACTGGACAACTCTGTCTGTCCAATTTGAATGTAACAGTATTCACTCTCGGCAAACTCTTTATATTTTGGCAGACGAGGCTTCAAGTTCCACAGTGCAATGTCATCCATTTCTTTACATTTAAGACAGCCTTTTGCTTGGAAAATGTGCCAATTAAATAAGAAAACACATTTACTTTTCTCCAGTTGCAAAGAGCAAACAGATCATGTTCTAAACAAGCATGGCCACTCTTAGTATGTCAGCAGAAAACTCAGGTGGCTAGCAAAATACCAGCCATCCCCAAACATGCTGCTGACTCCCCGTGTAGCTGGCAGACTCCAGGGTCACCTACTCTCGGGATCTTTTAGTGGATAATCAGCTAATGGTTGGTGTAAAGCGATAAGCCACGCTGCTGAAATATCATATACTTTATATGTATGTTTATACATATGCATAGAAGTTGAGAATATAATGTAATTAGTCAGACAGACAAAATTTAAAATGTTCTTTACTGATTTAACTTTTACTACGAGGAACAACAGCTAACATCTTAATGTTACTGTATCATTAAGCAGCACCATAATGTATTTAAAGTATATTTGTTTTCCTTTGTGCAAATTTTTCTGTAGTAATGAATGAGAAATGTAGTGTCAGGGAGAAATACATATGTTTCAAATTTACTTCATTTAAGTCTTTGTTGTGTATGTAAGAGAATCCAACATAATGATGTAGGTGTAAAATGTGATGCATCTGAAGTGCAAATTAAGTCAATGTAACGTACGGCTGTTAGTAGTTGTCAATGCCTTACATGTTTCATTCCACTTGTTAACATCAGCAGCGTCAACCAGGGAACAACCCCGTGCCATGCGGGAGATAAATATTAGCTGAATAAAATAATATTTATTAAATAATGACTTACAATGATGTAGCCTTCTATCATTTTGTCCTCCTCCTATCATTGCCATTTTGTGTTCAGCTTGAATGGCTGCTGCCATATTGCTTTGTGGATAAAACACCCATGGCTACTCACATGTTTTGTGACTTGTAAAGTCATCACATTTCCCCTGTATAAGATGGTGGCATGCATAATCTAGTATCAAGACTTCAGTTATTGACAGGAAGATTTTTTAAATTGAATTGACAAATGTGAAATGCTTAGCGAATTAAACTTGACCTGTTTTGACTCTGATTTATGGTTTTGTTTTGACTTTCAGGTTCTGATTTCTATCTTACGCTACTGACCTTGGCTTATTGACTGTTTTTATTGATTATCCTTTAAGTTGTTTGCATCTCTGCCTCTCTGAAATTAAAATCCTAACAAGCTGGGCATTAGTGCATAGACTTTCAACTTCAGCCACAGTTTTCTTTTTCTGTAGAAGATTTTTATTAATATGTGGAAGACTAAACACACACTGTGTTTTGTAAATACTTATTAGCAATTAATTATTATTTATATAGCACATTAAATAAGAAAAGGTATACAGTATTTTTTAATAATTATAGAGGCATTCAGAACTTTAAAATTTGTATTTTTAATATTACTTTCCTTTTCATTTGATAAAGCATAGGATGCACTTAGCTTGAGATACTCCCTTTATGAAGGAGATGAAAATATCTGTAAATTATCATTAAAATGTGCATTTGTGTTACCAGGAAAGTCTGTTACGCATTATTTTATTGACTTGCTGTAGGAGTATGAAATGACAAAATATAATGCAAGGAAAATCCTTTTAAAAGTAATAATGCCAATAGTTGTATGAAATTGAGCAAAATTGCTGTAATTTCCAAAAAAAGGTACACAATCACAGCTATTTATGTTCATAAATTGCACAAAATTTTACAAATGAAGAAAATGTAAAATAATAAACACAAGTCACTTGGCACAATTACGTATCTTTGTGTTCTTCATTGTACACTTCTGCAACCTGGATACGAAACAGGGTAAAAGTATGAACTGTAACTGCAAACTGTTTTATACACTGTAATTATGAAATAGCCTGTTCTTTCAGTACTTTGCTTAGCAGCAGTGATTCTATTTTAAAATATGAGGATTAAAAAAGAAATTAAGTATTGTGAGAAATAAATCATTAGCATTTACTGAATAATAATGAAATGTACTACAATTAAGATTAATTACAGCAGGATAAATTAAAAAAAATGGAGCAAAGAATAACAATAGTCCTCTAAAAAGAAACAAATATTAAGCAAAAGAAGACAAAAGGTTTAAATTAAAAAAATAAAATAAAAATAACTTCTAATGAACTCTATCTAAGTAAATTCCTAAAGCAGAAACTTAATGATTAAATAATGGTCAAGCCTGGATATCTAACAAATTCAGTATTGTACACTATTATTAAAGTGATCATAACAGAACATTTTGAATAAAAGTCTAAACCAAAAAGTATAACCAATATAATAACCCTTTAAAATAGAGGATTTACCTTAAAAATCGAAGCAAATCACAGGCCATCCCACAGTCCCATTCTTTAAACCCCCTCAAGTGACGGCACGACCACCTGCAGCAGCACCTGCGAGACATGCAGTAGATTGACTAGAGTCCCCACAGTAAATACTTCGTAATTAACAATAATCGCCTATTTATGTCATGATCTGAGGCATCACTTCACAATTGATGAAGTTTGTCACATTTTTGTAGATACTATGGTTACTGTTTGTGAAAAAATGTTCTCTCCTTGGGTACACTTTTAGTGAACTTTTTTTAACCTCTGAAGTCCATTTTGTGTTTGCTGTGTGTGATGCTGTTTTGTTATTCCCATTGGTAAGATGCTACTCCTAGTTGCTGGGGGTGTGGTCATTAAGGTCATGACCTTTGTTGTCATTAATGTGACAAAGTTTACCGTCAGCACTGGCAGCCATGTTTTATCTGAGTTTGTGGATAAAGTTTTAAAAAACTGGAGCTATCTCCTCAGACTTTGACTTTGAGTTACATTCTGGCTTTAATGTTTGATTTATTTTGATGCTTGTTAGTTATTGACTAGTTTGAGTTTGTCCTATTTAATGATTCTTTACTTCTCTCTCAGCCCGGCTTTAGTTCACTGTAACAGTAGAGAGAGTCCCAGGTTCACCATGTTGGCTATCAGTCAATGTGTTTCTCTTTAACGTGTGGTCGTGGTAATGATTTTACCAACTCGAGGATAGATGTGGTTGAAAAATGTGCAAAAGTCCTAATGTTTCAGATGCTTTTTTTTTGTTAATATCTTGGATGTCATTTTAGGTCCTTGAATGGTGCCATTTTCAGTAAATGTCATTAGTCTACTTCCCACATTTCTAGGGGCGCAATGGGATGAAAGGTCAGCTAGGGGTTCTCTTCTTTATCTGATCTACCAACATCAAAACACTTTTTAAGTCTTCTTGTGAGTCTTGTTCAGTTTTGACCTCTTTCCTTGTGTCTTTTGATCACAAGTGTTGTCTTATATTTTGGCTTTGGTTCAGTTTTAAAGTTTACCTGCCATCTCGCTGTGAGGACAAATACTTCATTCTGTTATTAACTCTTTGAGGGCTGAATATTTTTTCCCAAAGACAGTTTCTGGAAAGCAGTAGTTTCACACAGAATTCAACATAAAATGTCTGTTGCTGCATGCTGTGGCTGCCTGTTTGCCAAGAATGTGCGACGGGCTTGCGGCCAGGCTGTCTTCGTGTGGCTGGGGCAGCAGCAGCAGCAGCGGTCATGGTTGCAGTACATTGCAATCTGGTTTCTACCTCTTATCATTGTTAAGTGGTAGTCCACCCTGGTGAACATTGTCAATACCACAATTAGCTGGGGACCAATCAGCTGAAGCTGGAACCTCACATTCGTTTTCGATCACTTGTATCAAAATCGGAGTCCACCAAGTCATAGTCCAGTTCAGAGATAATAATATGCAAACGTCGTCCACGGAGTATTTTGCTTTATGCATTTGCTTTGATCTCTCACAAGATGTCAGTCCCATTTTGGTTGTTGTTTGCGCCTTGCTATTCACGCGAGTGCAGGAATCGGTCAAACCAATGAATCTAACTTTCCTTCTAGCAACGAGGGACCAACTAAAACATAACAGTTGGTTTTGTTACCGTTTACAGTCGATTACCATCGTCAACTCCTCCTTTTGACAAAAGTCGACATCAGCCCTGAAAGAGTTAAATAAGCCTAGATTGCTTTAGTAATTTTTTGAAAGTTTGCTTTATTATTTATACTGTATATTCCCCCCCATTCGGCTGTGTTTGTTTTGGTTGTAGGCACTTCCATTTTTTTTTTTTTTGCTGTATGGTTGCGCAGGTCCATCTGTTTGTACATCTGTCCTAATACCTATCTGTGATTTGGATACAAATGCTAAAATCTTGTTTCTTGAACTTTAATTTTTGTCATGCTGTTGCGTATCTTTAAGTTTTTATCCAAAAAGTGAAGTTTTAGACTCCTGTTGCAACAAAATTCCTTAAACTTAGCTGAATGTTTTTCACGATTTCCTTATAATTTGAGTCTGTATTGTTAACTAAACATGTAGGAATTACTTCTGTGAATGATGCCCATGCTTCTTGTTCCATGCTGTTTATTGTCACATCAAATTCTGCATCAGAAATCGTTTTCTTAGATCAGTTCTGGCAAAAATGCACTCTTACAATTTAGCCTCAGACAAACCCAGAAACTTTCAACAAAATCCATAAAATAGGCTCCATCTTATGATAAGGCTTTGGCAAACTGCTTCATTAAACTAAACTGAATATGTAGCAGTGGTGGCAGCCCTTTATCTGGATCCTCCAAGGTAGGGTCTAATGATATTTTTTGGCACCAAGCTGTAGCTTTTTTAATCTGGCTATTTCTTCTGAACATAACGTCAATTCCTGCTTTGGCATCCCCCTCACAATAAAAGGCTGGGAATTTCGTATGCCTTGACTGCTGATGCAGTAAGATACGTAGACCTTTCAGGTCCCCACATATAAACCAGCAGTGCTCATTGTAGTTAATAACTTATGAAAAGTAACTGTTTTGCTTAAACAATCCTTTTAATATTAGACATTATTAAATTCTAACATAATTATTAAAATAAAATATTGGCATGTAACTACAGTAATTATAGTGGGAAAGCGATAAAAAACTACAGCTGACAGCTAAAAAATGTTTTCTGAAAAAATGTTACAGGGTGCTGAAAAATGTTTTTCATTTTTAAGTTTAGCACCAAAAATATTTTAAAATCAAATGAAATAATGAAAAGATTTTTTCAGTGTATACCTGTGTATACTTAGTTGTTTCTGGTATAATCAGAAATGTTAGATGGAAGTCATTAGAAGTTTATTTCTGGAATTAGTTCCTGGCCATAACTAAAAGGTCTGCCCTAGTCAGTCAGTAGTGGCCACTTGGACATTACTTGAATCCAGGGGACCGCTCCAGATGGCCAGATATTTTACCCTGATGAAAGACAAACCTTTTCCAGTGCAGAAGAATGAGAAACTGGATTTGATGTGCAAGGCAGAAGTGAAGGTTTGTGAAGGTGCAATGTCAGGACGAAGTTAAATACAGACACACATACTCGTATGAAGGAAATTTAGATCCACTAAGTAACAATATGTGTTTAGTAAGCTGGATGAAGGCAGTCCACTCAGAGAGTGTTCACATGTACAAACTCCATGCGGACAGTGCCCAGGAACTCAAGTGTTTTGTACTGCAAGATGGAAGAAGTGGGCATGGTGCCACCTTACTAGATGTGTGGCCATTTTATTGGTGTCATAGCAGGTGCAATAGTGTGGTCACTTTTATGGTGGGGTTTTTTTTTTTTGCTTAAGACAACTCATAATACTGAAAATGCTCAAAGGAAAGGTTACTGCTGTCTCTAATTAAAAATGCTTTTGAATTGTGACACGATGGGCTAAAAAGGTCAAGTCTGACATTTTCACTTTTCTGGCTGCTTTCAAAAGAGATTTCTCTAAAACTTGTTATTGAGTTTATGTAATTGTATCTTAAGTCATCCATTGTTAACAGTGAAATAAAACTGAATAAGTAAATTGTTAGTAAATCGTAAAAGATTAGTAAATTACTGTAATTGTACTCATGCTTAATACATAAATTGGTGTATATCATTTGTTTGATTTTCATACCTGTTATATTTTTAAATCTATCCATTCATGTTCATAACCCCCTACTTTATATCAATTCAGCATATCAAAGAGCCTAGGTTTATTCCTTTAATAAAAATGTATCTTAACTTGGAAGTGATCCAAGTGTGCCGAAGGGAATGACACACACGAGGGCAATGTTGAATTAGAAAGTGAGCTGACAACATGTCTGTAGTTCACAGGGAGTTTCTTGACCTAGAGTGGAATACACAGGAGATTTGCAAGTAACCTAACTGGCAGAGCTAAAGAAGATGATGTGCAGCCTGGGTGCCAAATAGCATAGCTGTCTGAGAGTGTGTTAATAATATCACATCTGTAATATGCTCAACAATGTTACACGCAAGCCCTCAATTAAATATGTCATCCTTTGCAGAGAGCAACCCATTTCTTACACCATTATCAAGACTGATTTCACCCACTTGGTGGCCCATGTGACTGGCCAGCCCTGTAACTGGCTTGTCTGTGGAACATAACTTTTTGTTGTGTTATTTAGTTATTCCTGTTTTTAAACTTTTTTTTTATTATCAGGTATATTACATATACTTTATGTGATCTGTAATTTAAATGGAGTCAAACATGTCTTGGAAATACTTAAAGGCTGATTTTATAACCCTGCATTTTTTGGTGTTCAGGTTTTAAATTTCATCCAAACACAAATCATCTTTTACAGTATTATTCATATTAGCTATTTTTATTACTGATTTCTGAATGGGGCGTGATTGCAGTAGTGCTTGTAAGCTGTATTTAATTGTACAATGTTCACATTTCTCCTCCCTGCCTTCCTCTAATACCCTGTACAAAGAAAATACAAATAACATGATCTTTTCCTAACCTGATAACTTTTATAATTTGTACAGTGCTGCCCTTATGAATAATCTGGAACTATTTTCCTTTAATTACTCCTTCTCCTTCTGCCTGTGAATAATTTCTAATATCTCAGAGCGGCAATTACCTGCAGCTCGCAGTCCTGTAAATGGGAGGTAGCAGCTATCAGTTTTATCAAACCAGTTTTTGAATTCTTTCAACTATTAAATGGATTTCTCTTTCTTTTCTCTTAATGCTTCAGTTGCAAACATACTATGGCGAGAAGAAGGTATCTCACGTTTTTTAGTGTATGCTCTGTAGATAGATGAAAATGCTTCACCTTATTTAATTTCACTTCAGCCAATATTCTCTCAAGTAGTTTGCAAACACGTTTAATTGAAAAACAATTTTTTAAAAATCATTGAAAAGATTGTTAAAATGTTTATGTCATAGTAAACTGGCAAAAATGGAAAATGCAACACCAGGAAGGCAAAGTCCAATCTCCCTTAAAGTTGACATATATGATAATGCTGATATATGAAGTAATTTATGAGATACACGAGGCTGATGGGTCACCTTTATTAAGCAAATGTCCTGTAAGTTCAAAATGAGCCAAATTGAACATAAGAACAATGTACAAGGGTTGTTTCATAAGTTTTGAGACTCGGTCACTTGCCGTCATCGGAGGCGGACGAAATTTTTTTCTATTGTTCTACAATCCTTTCACATCTTCTAATAAATTTTTGGCCCACCCAGCTACAGATGGAGATGAGAAAAAGAGCTCGAAGTGGGGCTCAAAAGGTTGCCTTCCTCCACTGAAAGCCAGGCGCCAAAAGTCAGCCAAGAGGACCATGTTTGCTGTCTTTTTTGGCTACAAAAAAATTATTGCTTCAGTTCCACATCCTGAATGCACGACGATGAACTCTGATGTCTACACAACCCTGCGCCTTCCAGAAGTTTTCAAAAATCTCACTAGAGGTCGCCCTAATCGCATCTTGAAAAACTTCATCCTTCACCATGACAACGCGCCGCCTCACAAGTCAAACAAAACTGTTGAGTTCCTCGCCAAATCTGGGATTGAAGTCCTTCATCTGCCCCCTTATTCACCAGATTTGGCACCCTGTGACTTCTGGCTGTTCCCGACGGTGAAGAAGGAGCTGAAAGGAATGGATTTTGAGGACAGGGACAGCCTCATTTCTGCGGTGGAAGAGCAGCTTGACCAACTGACTGAACCTGATTTTCGTCACTGTTTTGATCGTTGGATTTATCGCATGAAAAAGTGCATTGAAATCGGGGGAGAGTATGTTGAACAGCACTGAAGTGTTGCCAAATGACGAGGTTATGTGAGTAAAAATTTTCTTTGGAATTGACCAAACCATGTTGGATCTATTTAAAAAAGTCTCAAAACTTATGAAACAACCCTCGTATGTCAGTCCTGGAGAGATCTTGTCAATACTTGTTTAACAGACTTTTTCTAAATATCATCAAGTAGAAATTTAAAGGTACCAAAGGGTTACTTAGTTTTATTATGGAAAAGGGGGCTTTTTAACACCCCCCTCTTTCCCACTCGTTTTTTTTTTTTAGCTAGTGCTGGCACTCTCCACTCAAGTGCTTGTTGTTCCCATGGAGTACCTCTTTTTTCGTTTTTTCTTCCGGTTATTCATCGTCTGTTGGTGAAGGTTCGTTTATTTTCTAGAATACATCTTAATGTTTTTCTTGTATTCGATCAAAAGAGCATTTTGTATCAAACGTTTTCTTCTTTGTATTATGCCTCAGTCTTACCGGCTGCTGCTCTCAGATACCAAAGGGTTAGGGTTAGAATTAGGGTTAGGGTCTCTAGTACACCATTTGGTTTGATTTTCATTTTTCTGTGAACTCCATCAAAATGTTTTGTAGACCTGAGCAAATGAACATTAACGATGGATACAGTTTATTGTTCATGTGCTGGCTTGTTTTGTATCTCGTTGTTTGGCTGCTAATTAAGGAAGAGGAGAAATAACTAAAGGGTCTGAGTCTTAATTTTGATTGACATACTATTTTAGGCAAATTAGACAATTAGCAGCAAAAGGTTTCGAGCATGCGCTGATAGTATGTTGCCACACCCCCCACAAAACAAACCACCTGGATTGGCACGTGACCCCTTAGCACCACACTGGAACAGTGTGAGGCTTTCTATGGTGGCTGGATTGCCAGTCCTGCCTCCAACCCCCAAATTTTTCTTATCAAGTTGGAGGACCTGCTTGCAGGGCTGGATGCAGATTAATGTCATATCCAGGACGGAGCAATTGCAGAATAAGGACGTTGCTGAAGGGCCCAACGGTGTAGAGTCACCTCTGGCGTTGACTGGAATTGGTTACTAATTAAGAAAAGGGTTAGAATGAAAACCTGTAGTCATAGGAGTGCTTCAAACCTGGAGTTGGAGACCCCTCTTCTAGATAGTCCTTTCAAAGTGTGTGTCCCTTCAACTGCCAACTGGTATCATACACTTTGCACGATGGAGGCCTTTCATTCAGTTTGGAATGAAGCTCCTCAAACAGACACACCTCTCAATAAACGGCTACAGTTGAAACAGCTCTCAACATAAGAAATGTGACAAACGAGAGGAGACCATTCAGTCTGTTTGTTTAGCTAATAGTTAAGTTGTCCCCAGTGTCTTCTCCAGATTCTTCTTAAAGGCTGTCAAAGTTTCTGCTTCTTTATCATGTCTCGGTGGTTTGTTCCAGAGTTCCACAACTCTTTGCCTAAAGAAGAGCTTCCTGGCTTCTGTCTTAACTGCACTTCCCCTTAATTTGATTGGTTTAAGGAAAAAAAAATGTATAGTATATACTACAATCAAAACCTCAATTAAATATTAATCTTCATAATGGACAAAGGCCACATCTTCCATCACAACTTATGCCAGGACTCTGCTGATATTGAGTCGAACGCTTGATCATTTGCATAAGTAGCCATAAACTTCATCCATGCCAGACTTGATAGAGAGTGGGTAATACTTTTATGGTGATGCAATTTCAATTTTTGCCAGTGTAATCACTATAGAAAATGATTAAAACTCTATAAAAAGTATTGCTTCATTTGAAGAAAAAAATATTGTGACTTCCACTTTAAGCTTAAGTCAGTAGCATAGCTACACCCTACTTATGGTGCCCTTCTGTGGAGTACACTATACTAGATTATGATTTCCCATATCTGTGTAACCTTGTGTAACTTTTTGTAACCAGTATTATTATTTTTCTGTGTTACTTAAAAAATACAATAAACCATTTCATTTCCATCCATTTGATTTAAGTTAAAGATGTTCCAGATATTGAGTATTAGTAACATAACCAAATGGGTTAAAATTATACCTGTAACTGACAAAAAATGACCTTTTTGAAATGTATTGTGCCAGTAGAAGTGTGAAATTTTTGTAGAAGCCGTTTGTAATTCTACAAGCGGTGCTGCTCTTCATTTGTCATCATTTTAATATTCTAGGTATTGGAATTGGAAATATGTTTTATGTATTCTATGAAGATGGAATCAAGGTCATTCAGCCAATCGAATGTGAGATTCAGAGACATATAAAGCCTAGTGAAAATCTTCTTGGACTCCAGGTAAGGATATGATAACATTCTTTTCTTCTGACCAACTTTTTACAAAGAATGAATAAACTGATATAAAACTTTGAGTTCATTCTAATTGAATTAGATGATATTGCAAAGATAATTCTTTATTGCCATGTTAATCGATTAACCTTAATTCTTTAAGTCAGCTCAAAAAGTGAATCTGTGTTTTATTCTTAGCACAAAATGAACATTAAGATGTACAATGCTATATTACAATATAAGCAGTACATTACATTTGCATATTGTGTTCATACTGTATGAGTGCTTTGAATACACTTCCATGGTGTTTTTTTTTTTTTTTTTTGCCCAGCAACTCCCCAGTACGAGGAAACCCCCACATATGATATACCATTCAATGTGCTTTGATGTCTAGTTTTGCCAGATGTTGAGGTTCAGCTCAGGTTGGAAATTTTGGAAACAAAGTCAGAGAGGCAAGATTGTGTTGGTTTGGACATGTGCAGAGGGGAGATGCTGGGTATATTGGGAGAAGGCTGTTAAGGATAGAGCTGCCAGGTAAGAGGAAAAGAGAAGGTTTATGGATGTGGTGAGAGATGACATGCAGGTGATGAAGGTAACGGAGCAAGATGCAAAGGACAGGGAGATATGGAAACAGATGATCTGCTGTGATGACCGCTAACAGGAGCAGCCAAAAGAAGAAGAAAGTAAAATTGAAAGTTATGTAGTGCCCTTCCATTTTCTGCTTTGGACCTTTTCAGAGTCTCTTTTTGAATGTGCCCCTATGACATTCTTGACTTTGGTAGTCTGAACACCAAAAGGATCTTTTAAACTCCAGCCAGGAACTACTTTCAGGGAAGACCTGTAGATTAAGTCCTAAGCAATTCTTGACAAGACTGCCCTGAAAGTAGTTCTTAGATGGAGCCTGAAAGATCCTTTCGGACACCGGAGCAGCATATTTGGAGTTAGGAGGTATAGTAGTAGGTGTGCAGAGGGTGGCTCTGTCCTCTGTCCTCTGTTATTCTGCATTCTGAAAGCACGGCACAATGATTTTTACATTTATAACATATTTAGAAATATTTTGAGTTTTTCTATAACTTCCATCCATCCATCCATCCATTTTCTAACCCACTGAATCCGAACACAGGGTCACGGGGGGTCTGCTGGAGCCAATCCCAGCCAACACTGGGCACAAGGCAGGAACCAATCCGGGGCAGGGTGCCAACCCACCGCAAGACACACACAGACACACCCACACACCAAGTACACACTAGGGCCAATTTAGAATCACCAAACCACCTAACCTGCAGGTTTTTGGACTATTTTTCTATAACTTTAAATACATAAATCTCTTTCGTTGGTTTCCTATTAGTTTGTTTTGTATCCTAATAATGACAAGTAACAATGAGCAGTGCAAACAGATCTTCAGCATCAGGCCTACTAATGTGCTCAGTTGCAAATAATGGATTAAATAACCAGAAGACCTGGAAAGGCAGATTGAAATCGTAATGACGACAAAAGTCATAAAAACCAAGAAAAAAAAAAAAAACACTAAACTATCCCTATGTAAAATACATAAACACGTACTTGATCATTCTAATTACATTTTATCTAATGCAGTTTTGTAATGTCTACATTGCTGCCAAAACATAGAAAGTGGTAATATAACACCTAGATTAATGAGGCTAGGAGTCCAATTAAAAAACAGAAGTTTCATAGAACAAATACCTGCAGCCATATTGGGGTTCCCAGGATGGAGTTAAGAGCTCTTGTCAAAAGAATGAACATTTATTAAGAGAGAAGACAAGAAGGGAGCCACTGAAGGAAACTACATGACACATTGCCACAACAAGGAAACTGTGGCCACAGGTGATTTGAACTATGATATTATTTATCTTGATTTTTAGAAGGCTTCAGATAAGGTAACATATCAAAGTTTAGTGGTCAAACTAAAAGAAATGGGAAGTCAGGGCACAGTGCTTAGGTGGGTACAAAAATGGCTCAAATACAGGAAGCAAAGTGTAATAGTGAAGGGAACGTTTCTTAGAATTAGGTGATGTTAAAACAGATGTCTCTCAGGGATCAGTGCAGGACTGCTGTTCTTTTTAATATTCATTTAAACGATCTGCAAAAGAATATAATCAATGAGCTGATTAAGTTTGCAGATAATGTAGAATCAGCCAGTTTGTTGCAAAGGGACTTGAATAACATACTGGAAAGATTTGTGACAGATGAAATTTTATTTAAGTAAATATAAAGTATTACATGTATGAATTAAAATGTTAGATTTGAATGTACAATGCGATATATGAAACTTGAAAGTACACCTTATGAGGAGGGCCTGGGAGTCATAGTGAACTCATTACTATATACTTCCAGACATCAGAAGCAACCTCGAGAAGAGTACAGATGCAATCAAGAAGGCTAATACTGTATATCACAATGTGTGACATGCAAGTCAAGGGAGTTTATGCTTACGTTATGTTAGGCAATAGTGAGGCCTCACCTGGAGTTCTGTGTTCAATTTTGCTCACTGCATTGCAAAAAAGATGTAGCAGCACTAGTGAAAGTCCAAAGGAGAAAGGCAAGGCTGATTCATGAGGTATGAGTTAAGAGGAGAGATTGAAAGAGTTGAAAGTTGGAGATTCAGAGTTATAGTGATTAAAGTGATTAAAATTCTGAAAAGAATTAGTACATAAGATCCCAGCTTTTACTTTAAGATACATTTTGCAACAAGAACACCGGGACACAGTTGGAAACTTGTGAAGGGTGGATTTTGCACAAATGTTAGGAAGTTTGTCTTCACAAAAAGAAAGACAGACGCTTGGAATAAATTACCAAGTACTGTGGTGGAGATCAGGATTTTAGGGACCTTTTAGCTTTAGGGATAAACTTGCTGGGATTTTCTCGTTAACGTTCTTCTAATATTTTAGTGTTCTAACAGGAAGCTTTGACTTTTAATGTTAATAAATAGTCCTCAGGTAAATGCAGCACTAATGACTGCTGTACTTGAGTAACTTAATTTAAAACCCTACCCTGATTAATCTAAATATATAATACTCTACCGTGGCTGTTCGTTTGTCAGTCCAGGATTTTAAATCACCTGTAGCTCGCAAACTGTTTCAACTATTGACCTGAAATTTGGTACACATATACTGCGTGACGTCTACTATCCGCTTTCGGGGTGATGATTGACCTTTAACGTTATTCCTTTTTATTTTTATTTTATTTTATTGTAGAATGAACTCTCGGCAGCCGCCAGCAGGGTGGCTGTGCGGCGCATGCGTATGGGCGCCATTCTCATCCTTACCACCTTCACCGTCACTTCCCCTACTTCTTCATATCTTAAATCATTCCTGAGGCAGATTGAAGACTCAAGTGCCAACCTAAGAGAAAAATTAAAGAAAACGTACTAAGTAATTGCAACACAAACACTGACTTAATCAGTTTTAACACAAAAAGATGCCGACGGAAGAAGAGGGCCGCTAGGGTGGAGAAAAGAAGAGCTGCTGAGGAAGCAGCAAGCGCATTAACCTCTGAGCAAACGAATGGTAAACTTACAGAGAAACAGGTGAAAACTAGGAATGCTTAGGTCAAGTGTATTCACTGCACATTATTGTGCAATCCACTGTTACTGGTAATTAACATAATAGTTAATGAAAGCTAAAAATACGCAATCAAAGACAATAGATACAAAAAGGTGAAAATGATTAAGAAAGAAAAGAAGAACAGAAAAAGAAAATAAAAAGATACCAAAGTGCCCCAGCTAAATTTTAACAGTGAGTGTAGACAATGAAAGTTATAAAGCTGTATGCTTTGTTTATTTGAGTTTCATTTGTGAAATAAATGAAAAAATAAAAAGATATACAATTTAAATGTGCCTTTTACCTCGGAGAATATGCATCCTGTGGTGACAGTATTTTCATTAATCATTTCTCTTCTATACTTGTTCTAAAAGCAATTCTATAAAGAATCATTGTCCTCCCGTTTTGATGTTTTAGGGGCATTATTCTACTAAATTGCATTCTTATAATTTGTTATTCAGAAATCCACAAAGCTTGTTTGCTTCCCAGACATCTAAGAGAATTGTGTAAGTGATACTGAAAATAATTCTCGAAAAATAAATTATTTATTACGGAGGTATACATCAAACAGGTAGATCATATGGTCAAAAAAAGAAAAAATACTGGATAATAAAAAGGCTGGATGTTTATTATCATTTGTGGTAAAGCCATTTATTATTCACCTTAATTAATAATAAGTTTCAGTACTATGAGTTGAACTGAATTATGTTATATTCTTATTATCATTCTTCCACTTACAAGTACATCATGCTATAGATCTGGTAGTTGAGTCATGGCAACTGGAATTCTGTCTTGTTAGGTAGATACGTTTCACGTCTGATCCAAGCAGCATCTTCAGAGATTGAAAGAAGTCCAGTTGCCATGACTTAACTACCAGATAACTTCACCTGGATGACTGAGAATCTTCACAGACATATCATGCTATAGAGTAACTGAAAATGTTGTATTAAAGAAAGGCAAAATATTATGTTACAAAATAAAGAGAGAAACATCAGGAAATATGCGCACACTCACACACATCCAGCAGCTGATCGAGCAAAGAGGAGGTAAAAAACGGTATTTGTTTCCCATTGTATCACCATTTAAGAGGGGGTTTTGGTGGAGCGACCGCGTCTCCTTGGGGTGCGTTCAACCCACCTCTTCACAATATATTAACTATATAGATACTTAATCTGAGTGGTTATTAGTTATATTAATATGTTACATGAATACAAGAGAACATTTGCATCTAAAAGAATTTTTTAAATTGTTTCAAAAGTATTATTTGTGTCTCTGCTGTACTAGTCGTAGTAGTTTACATAATATCTAAGGCTACACCAAGTTAATTCTGGCATCTGGTGGTGAAGGAGGTGGGATAGCATAGAGCGACTTAAAATCACATGGAGCAAGCGCTGGGACATGGAAACGATTAGGCTGTTTCATCACTAGAGCCACCTGTGATTGGCTTCCCTTGCCAACAAACCTACATCTTTGGTGTGGAGAGGACCCAGCCTGTTACCAGTATGCAACCCCGACAACCCACAAGGACATCCTGGTGGGTTGTAAGAATAACTCAATGCAAGGAAGATACACGTGGCGTCATAACCAAGTACTGAGATGCTTAGCCTTGGCACTAGAGGACAAGAGAGTGTCAACAAACGCCACCCCCTTAATTGCTCAGACTTCTTTCTCTTAGCGAACATCTTTCATACAGAAAGGGAGAAACAGTGGACCAAGCCCTCATCTTCTGACTCATGCTTGCTGAGTACAGCCAGGGATTGGGAAATGCGTGTCAACCAAAATCAGAGAATCACTTTCCCATTTGAAATCGCAGCCACCAATCTGCATCCAGATTTGGTCCTTTGGTTTAACTCCTGCTGCTGTGTCTTCATCATTGAGCTGACAGTCCTTTGTGAGGATGCCATCAATGAGGCATATGAAAGAAAAAAGCTACGCTAAGCCAGTCTTGCAGCTGAGGCAGAGGAGCGAGGCTGCTGGGAGAAGATGTAGAGGTGGGCTGCAGGGGCTTTGTAGCCAGTTCCACTACAAGGCTTCTGAAGGAAGTGGACATCAGAGGGCAGGCCCATTGAAAGGCAGTTAAGGAACTCACCACTGTCGCTGAAAGCTAAAGGAGACAGTAGTAAGACTTAGTAACCATCCAACACACCCATGTCTGATCAGCCCATGGTGGGCCTGCCTCACCTCGGCTGAGGGTGTCTTATGGTAAAAGGCTGAAACACCCTATGAGGCCGGGGTACACAAATGATGATGTGTCGTACTGGTGGAAGCATCTTCAATGTCATTCCAACAAAGAAGACATCTCCAACCCCACTCAAGGCAAGTACTGTGCTGAATCATCAGGATTGTAATATTTAGTCCTTTTAAACAAACTGAAGATTAAGTACAAAAACTTGTTGCTGTGGAAGTGGTGCAGCCAGTAATATGGTGCATGGTTTTTCTTTTAATCGCATTCCATTTTATGTAGTGTATTTAGAAAACCTGCAATTTTTTTTCTTTGAATACCTTGACCAGATGGCTCCATAAAAACAGGCTGATATAATGCAGATTTACTAGCTCATAGATAAAATGCAAATTGTTTTCTTTTTATAATTAAACAAATAATAATGCCTGCCATCAGAACATTAACGTCTTTTAATTATTCTTTCAGTGGATATGAGAAAACGGAATCTCCCTACTGAACTATATGGCTTTTTTTGCCATCATTTGTTTTTAATTTACTTTATTGGCTATACTATTGCTCTTCAGAAAGAAAACTAAGAAAATGGTATGCAGATATTCAATACCGTTAGTCATTTTATCTGTTGAGATTTTCATTTAGTTTTGGTTTGACAGTTTTTAAGAATACTTTCCTTAAACGTTTCTTCCTGAAAAGACCACATTAAAACAAAGTAGTCCAACATATTGATCTATGTAAATGTAGAAGATTGATTAGCAATAGTTTTGCATTCATTTCTGCTGTATCTTAATCTCCTTCTTTCTCCCTCGAGGGTTATGCAGTGCAAACATCTGTTCTGAAAGTGATAGACACTGAAGTTACTTCCTGTAGAAACAGGCTAAGGAATGTCCTCAAAAAAATCCTTGAAGTTTATATATATATATATATATATATATATATATATATATATATATATAATATAATTTATATTTAAAAAGAATGAAGGTATTTTATATAGATAAGTTTCAATATTTTATAAATAGCCACCATTCATCAAACAATATAGTTTTTACATAAAGACTGCATGTAGGTGCGTTTATCCAAAATTACCAAAGTTCTGCAGCTTTCAATTGACTTCATAGGATGATTGAGGCAATAAATAGTGTGACGTGTGTTCAAATAATTCCATAGACCAAATATCTTCCTTTTAAAACTTTTAGGAAATTCAAAGCAAAACAGTTCAACATAGAGAAATAAATTGATAGTAAAGAAAAGTTCTTGTTTAAGGCTTATTTACCTTGTTTCATCTCTCAAAATTTGGTCATACAGTCGTACTTTAGGCATGTTAAGCAGGGACAGAAAACTTTATGCCATCCCCAGTTTGTAAACATACCTAACAGTCCATGCTAGTGGTAAGATTATTTCCTAACTGGCTTAATTAGCACTCAGTTTTACAAATAAAGCAAAGGAAGTTCTAGTTCATATTAACTTACAGGGGGTAGAAGACTATACCATATTCTAGGTAGCTGTAAACAACTGATTTTCTATTATTGAAATGAAGCAAACACTTGAATAAATTTAACTTTAACATTACTTTCTAAGATTGGCTTTTATATTGCACATTATTTGTAATGAGTTAACCCCATAGAACTTGCTTTGTTTGAAATTCGGCAGAAACGCAGAAAGGTCTGAAAATTTCGATGACCTTCACAAAGTCCATTGAAGTGAATGAAATAAAAGATCATTGAACCATTTTTAATGCACTCAAACCTAATTTAATTTCTTCTAAGTGTTCCTGAGGGCTAGGGAAGCTGCTGCCATCTATGCTAGACTGATTATTGTGGCAAACAATGTGACCTGAAGCTATGACGCTGTGTCACTGTTCTGTCCTTAGATAAAACTGTACTGTCCAAGTCCAGAGGCGGTAATACAAGGAATCGGCGTCATATACTTGGGGGGGCTGTAGCGATCCAATCTGTGCTACATAGTGAGAAGCAAAAGATGCTTAATGCAGTACTGAAGGCACAATGTACAAAGAATCTATGCACAACAACAAAATATTCTTATAATATTCTAATTAAGATCAGCTAGTGTCCTCTTAAATTCGCCAGCCGCAAAGAGAATTTTCAAGAAAAATTTCAGTGAACGAGGTCACCGGTGAACCCAGCAAATTCACTGCAAAAACGCTTTGATGAATTTTGATGATCAACATTGCATTTTGTTTACAGAAAGTCACAAATTATGCACATTGGGGAAAAAATAAGTAATGCTATATATTTTAAAGGTTAGAGGTTTGCTTGTTTTACTGTACTGAAGCTTGAATAAGAACTCTGCTGTATAGCGACACACAAAACAATACTGAAACTAACTGTCCAAAGTGGGTTCCTGCCTTGATTCTATGGCTGCTGCAATGACTTCCAGGAACATTCAGATTTGTTTAAGAGGGTTCATAAAATGGATAGAGCAGTGAAGGATATACTGACTTTGTCTGCCTTTCTTTAAAATGTGATCTGCATATGTAATGCTACCATTATGAACAATGCTGCACATCCTCTCCATGACACACTTACTCTGAGGATTTTCAGGCAGTGAATTATTCAGCAGAAGTGTGTCAAAAAACGCAACTGGGGGGCTTCTACATACCAACAGCAGTACATCTGTGTAACGCCTCACTGGGACTGGGACAGCCAAGTCAGAACTTTTCTTTGTTTTGAATTTTTTTATGGTCATTCTAATGTGTGTTCATGCCAAAGTGTGTGTATATTTATGTATTTATCTGTTTATGTATTTATTTATTTAAAGAGCTTTTGTAAAAAGCCAAATTTCACCCTGAGGACAAATAAAGTTTTATCTCTCTATTTTCACTGATTCAGCTCTGATAATTAGAACATTATAACTATTATTGACAAGAACAGGCCATTCAACCCGACATCAATCTTCATCATCTCATTTCTCCAGTTAGATCCCATCAAGTCAAGTTTTAATTCTCAAAAGTACTAATGTCTACCACACTACTTGGTAACTTATTTAATGTCTATGACTACCAGTGTGAAGAACAGCTTTCTAACATTTGTGTATAGTCCACTCTTAACGAGTTTCCATCTGTACCCTATGTGTTTTTGTTGAAGAATTTATTTTAAAGTAAAAGCTGGGATCCACCATAATAATTCTATTTGTTGTTTTGAACAATTCAATCACGTCACCTCTTAAAGTTTATGTTCTTAAACTTAAAAGGTTCAGCTTCTTCAGTTTTCTCTCATAGCTCATGCCATGATGATAATGTTAGCATCAGCGGCCCCTCTCATCCCAGGGTGGCATTGCCCAACTCATTAGAGCTGGGAAGGTGGTCCCCAGATGCACATACATGTCAATAGCGGCTTCTTTTTGTTTGTTAACTAACTGAAATACCCGGCATTGCCCAGGAGGAAAAATATCTCTCTATTATATAAAAAAATTTTGGGATGAGGCAAGACTTTTTCAGAGAGATGAGATGTGATTTTCTCAGAGAAACACTTACACGTCCCGCGAGACAAAGAGTAGATGATAATGTAGAACATAGTATAGAATTCAAAAACGTTGGTGCGATATACATGCAGAGCAGGTTAGATATAATGTAACAAATTATTATATTTAGGTTAGATATAAGTACAAAAATTTGAAAGTCTCCAAAAAATGATAGTAAAGATTGCATTAGTGCAAACAAACAGAAATTATTACTTGGTAAAATAACGGAACAGTGAAATGACATTGAATATATTGTTCGGATTTCAAATTTAAGTTGGAGACTTGTAGATCGTCTAACAGAGGTGTGACCAGAACATCATGTGTGGGTGGGCATTTGGCTTGTCTGGGGGGACAAAAAATATCCATCCATCCATCCATCCCCATTTTTGTAGGGGGTCAAATAATAATAACAGCATAGTTTTATATAGGGCGGCACGGTGGTGCAGTGGGTAGCACTGCTGCCTTGCAGTTGGGAGACCTGGGGACCTGGGTTCGCTTCCCAGGTCCTCCCTGCGTGGAGTTTGCATGTTCTCCTCGTGTCTGCGTGGGTTTCCTCCGGGCGCTCTGGTTTCCTCCCAAGGTCCAAAGACATGCAGGTTAGGTGGATTGGTGATTCTAAATTGGCCCTGGTGTGTGCTTGGTGTGTTTGTGTGTGTCCTGCCCAGGATTGGTTCCCTGCCTTGTGCCCTGTGTTGGCTGGGATTGGCTCCAGCAGACCCCCGTGACCCTGTGTTTGGATTCAGCGGGTTGGAAAATGGATGGATGGATGGATGGATGGATAGTTTTATATAACACATAAAAGCAAAAATTGTGGCATAAATCATAACCTATTATTCAATAAAATTAACAGAGGCAATGGAACTTGTATTATTATTTTTTGTGAACAAATATAGAACTACATCTACAAGGTAAATATCAATAAAGTCAAATGTATACAACATATGAGAGCAAGAACAGAAACGTGGCTTATTGTAGTCATGGGAGGCTATAGGACATCAGTTTCCAGTGTTTAACCTGGATAGTACCTACAGGACCAGTCTGCGGTTACTCTTGGCAAATTCTGAAATAAATTCATTCATGTCTAGATTTTCTGTGATGTTTTTCTCTTATGCCAGAACGACTAAATTTCTCTTCCTTGAATGTAGCATTGTTCGGCGGAGTGGAGTGAGAATGCGGTTCAAAGTAGAGAAAGAGCTTTTGCATGCAGCTGAAGACACACCAATGATGAGTGCTGTGATGCAGACATGGCTCTGACGTGCGGGATACTAGACGTGTGTTTGTGGAAGCCGCCACCGTCTTTTTCTAGAGCTTTTTTCCAATTAGTGTAGCCGTGTTTGGTGAAGATGTCCTCGCGGTCCGAATTGGAAACATTAAATTTGCGGCAGGCAAAGCAAAAGCTGCCATCACGGACAACAGGATATTCAAGCCATGCTCGAGACTGATACCAGCTTGCACTAAAACATCTAAGTGTCTTTTCGAATGCACGCTTGGGATAATTAATTAAAATGGTCTGGGATGGGCTATCCATATTTAAGTCAGGCAGACCAGACTGTATATTTTGTTGAAGGCAGAGGTTTGGAGTACCCGACACGGACGCAAAGCTGGAGGATTGTGTAGGCTTATCTACATCTTTTGGAGTTTCAGTTCCCGATGTGGGTGCGCTGTGCTCCGTGTTGGTAGCAGCGGTGCTGGGCTCAACCGTGGAGCCAGCAGCTTGCGGAGGGACAGAGGTTGAAGATGTCTGCTTTTTAATAAACCACCTATGCATAGCCTTTGGTGTTACCAACCAGAAAATAAAAGAAGAATGGAACGTATACGCTGTTTTAATTAAAGAATGCGGTCAACAAGTTCAAAACGTGCTGCAAAATGTGCGGTGAAGTGAACTGTGAGCAGCACAGTACCTGTCTAGTGGAGGAGACACTGACGAATACGCCCCAAATTCAAACGGGCCGATTGGAAAGCAACTCAGTTTTGAAAATCAAATGTTATTCTTCTCCAGGGTTTTCATTGGACAGACAGAGCATTTTGCATGGTGGGCACGGCTTGTCTCTGGGGGGGCAGTGCCCACCCCAGCCCCCCCGTGGTCATGCCTCTGATTGGTGTTGCCATTAGGGAAAAGTAGTGTTTCTTCCCAATGAAGAGGCGTATCCATGAGAATTAAAAGATTTGTTGTTTGGTGAAACTGAAATCCACATACGCTGTCATTATTAGGGGCGTGGTGGTGCTCAAACATAAAGAATTCTGGCAGTCGCCTCCAGTTCGCCCTCTGCTGGTCGTTCCGAGTGTCAACTGGATGATAACATGCATAGAAGACCTCAAGATCATGCCCCACCCTACACAGAAGGGCGTGGGTTAGGGTTGATTTCACCCTACAGTATTTTTAGTCGACCAATGACAAACATGTGTACCAAGTTTCATGAAAATCGTTCCAGCCGTTCGGAAGTGATGCTGGAACATACATACATGCACACACACGTACATTGACTTATATATATATTATTTATATCTAGATATAGATATAAATATGGAAGAGAAGGTCTGTGATATGGTTTGTATATTTGCAGCTGGAGATCCATAAAGGGAGAAAATGAATCACGTATCTTAAAGTAGTTTTTATTCCCCCCTGCCAGGGGCCTTCATCAGAGGATAAAGCTTAGACTTCAAAGGCAATATATAGCAAAAATTAGACGGGGCGGGGAGCTAAGTCAGTGTGTTCTGGGGGGGGGGGGGGGGGGGGTATTGGTCGTAAAGTTTTAATTATTAAGTTTACATATGCTGGGTTTATGTCCAAGTGTCTGTTGATGCCGTTCTCGTTTGATAGCCAAGATTCAGCCAGCTCTCTGGCACTTTTAGTACTGGCCTTAAATCTTACTTGTACATTGTCCCAGTTAAATGTATGTCCTGTTGATTTAGTATGCATATATATCTGTGATCGTGAGTCCTTCCTTCTAACGGCATTGCAATGTTCCTGTATACGTGATGCGAACTTAAGAAGAACATGTTCATAATAAATAAAACTTTATGACCAATACCCACCCCCCGAACACACTGACTTAGCTTCCCCCCCAACCTAGAATGGAGGGAGGCGGCCCCTTTTATACACACCCAGGCGTGCTCCAGGTGCCTCCCGATTAGCTTCTGCCAGCACTCCCCAGTGTGGCGGAAGTACCAGCTGCGCACCCAGAAGCACTCCATCATCTTCCCCCCAGAACTTGCAGGTGTGGTGGAAGTGCTGAGGACCAGAGCTCTCTAGGGATCGGGGCGCCCCCTGGCGGTGACCATGGGCCTCTATAGGGTTGAACTTCTAAGCTCTGTTCCTGTGGTCCCCAAAAACCACCAGGGTGGTCACCCCCTCGTGGTCTGGAGGAGGCGTAAGCCCTCCTCCAGTCCTTCTGGGCATCTCGGCTGGGTGCCACCCCCAGCCACTTGCCATAATATATAATATAGATTTTAATTAAAAGTATCTAATAATCTATGCAATCAAATCAAACTTAACAAACCAAAATTCCACCCTCATCCAAAACAAAGTAGAGCAAAGAAGGTGGCCTCCAGATGCACATACGTATCAATAGCAACTTTTTATATATAAATAATATGGTTAATGAAAGTGTTATATGATCTCATCGTCTCCAGAGTAAATGTACTGGCGCAGGAAGCCTTGGTTACACAGAGCACAACACAGAGAACTTCCCTTACAATTAACTAGAGGCATGTTTGCATTATGATATACTGTATATGAATAAAAAGCTAATGCAAGAATTGGTGCCATTAACCTTCTAACACGTTTTTTCCCCAACTTGACAGAATTGTTTCCCAGTTAAAGTTGCTAATCAGTATGTGGTAATGTTTTCAAAGACTGCATTAAGTGAGTTTCAAATGTTTACAACTGCCAGATGCTCTCATGTACAAATCCAAATCCTTTCTTGTTCGTTTGTTTATTCCTCTGTAATTTCACCCTTTTCTTTGTAAATGGCTCCCACACAGAGCAAGTGTGTACTGTTGTTGAGCACCGGCTTTGTCAGTCATTTTATTCTGGTAAATAAATTTGTGCCCAACTGATGCTTTTGGTATTCTTTTCACAGCACTGAACATTTATTCATTCAAATATCCTTCTTCAGAAAAATGGCCCATTTCTGTTTAACAGTCTTAAATACCAGAAAATTACTCGCATTTGTAGTTGGTTCCCCCAGAGTTTCAGCTTTTATCACAAAAGTAATCTGTGTGCTGTTATTTTAGAAAACAAATGTTTAGTCTTTTCCTGTTGGTTTGTCAGCCGCTAGCCTGCTGCCATGATTAGAATGCTTCACTCTGAAATGGCAATGCGTAAAGCAATGAGACCAATCAGACCTAAGATTTAAACGCACATTGACATTTGCATTTGTTTTTTGATTCCAAATCTCACACTCCTTGCCCAATTTTCTTCTTTTTTCTAAACTGTTGAAACTAGAGACTAATTGATGTGATATTAGACATGTTGACATTATGTAAGCTTCAGATAAAATTAAATGTTACAAATAATACAAAAATCACAAAAGATGTGTTTATACCATCTGAACCGACCCCCTTTATATGGGTACTGCTGCAAATTTACTGTTATGCTTGGCCCATCAGCAGAGGTGTAAAGTGGTTCAGGATATCACCAAGCTTGAGCCCAGGCTTTTGTTTTGGTAGGTTAGTTGCTTTGCTCCTATTTGTTACAAACACAAAGGAATTTTATTTGTATACTTAATTCTTTGCATTTATATATCGCTTTTCTCACTACTCAAAGCGCTCAGCAATTGCAGGTTAAGGGCCTTGCTGAAGGGCCCAACAGAGCAGAGTCTCCTTTGGCATTTATGGGATTCGAACCGGCAACCTTCCGATTGTCAGTGCAGATCCCTAGTCTCAGAGCCACCACTCCGCCTACTTGCCCCTAGTAAACCCAGCATACATATAACACATACTGTATAATACATTTCACAGCATACATTTCTTAAGAAAATATAAATATCAAAGTATAGCAATAAATAAAATGCACAATATTCTCGAGTCCTGGAATAATGGTTGCCATCGGCAAGGTCCAGGACTGGGCTCACCGTATCTCATGAAACAACTAAATTAACGGAGCCTGATATATGGGAGGCTGACTTGACAACAGATCGGTGACTTTCAAATCATGCATTATTTAAAAAAAAAAATACAATTTTTCTCCGAATTACGTAGTTTACGTTTAGTGTGTATGTGCATATAGATACAATGCAGCCTATAATACAGATGGCACACATGGCTCAAGTTGTCAACCACCTGGCATCTTTGATTTCTAGTCACTTACCAACCTGTCTCAGAGATGCCAAAGACAACCCCGACTTCCACTTTTAACTGGTTCTGACCTGTTATTTGGTCAGGCAAACAAGCAAGTTTTGATTATATAAGTTACAGTATAAAGTTTAGTTTAAACTTTAGTTTTTCTCTGTACATACTTGATCACCTATAAGAATATCAGTAAAATAGCCTATTATCAATTTAAAAGTGGATACACCAAACATTGATTCCAAAGTTCCTGTCAGAGTCTAAAAGTCCATCCTTATCACACTAGTTGATTGACAGAATGATGAAGTGAATATGAGCAAGCAATTACAACAAAGAAAACATGAAAAATGAACAAAGTCTGACTTAATTTAGTTTGTGTGCCTCATTATTCTATCTTTGCTTGATGAGGTTTACTATGAAGGAAATGTGCTGTTTCTTAAATCCAGATTTGTTGAATTAATGCATCCCCAATGCCTTTGGTGTGGTCGGCAGGACTGGTCAATCCCAATCAGTCACTTCTGAACCCATTTAATAGAATAGTTAAAAATAGGATAGTTAAAACCGATGACACATTTGTGCAGCTTCTAGTCATAGGGTATGCCAGACTTGCCAACTGTGGTTGTTGATTTCTCCGCCAGACTATGACAATTTACATGATTGAGAATTACAGGGCATTTCAGCAATTTTTGTGACTGACGGAGCCGGTGCTGTACGAAAGGTTAACAAATATGGCGAGATCATCCACAATCTCTGCCCTTTTTAATTACTCGCATTGGGAAAGTATTGTAATCGTCCAAAAATTTGAGATTTGGAGATTTTGATGAATCTCGACATTTTAGACCTCCCTGAGTCCAATACCATTTTTGGAATTGTCTGTCTGTGTGTGTGTGTGCATGTGTGTGTGTGTGTAAACACGATAACTTGAGTACGCTTTCACTTAGGTCAACTAAATTTTGCATACAAGTGTTAGGTACAAATCATAGATTTCTATTAACTTTTGAGCTATTTCTGATAACGGAAGTGGTACTTTTTTATTCATGCAGCTACAGAATCCAATTTATCCAACTTTTATAATAATTTGTTCAATATATAATTAATTTGATTTGTTGTTGATGGTTCTTTAATGCAAATAATATAATCATTTTCTTGCGGTTTACTCCTCAATTATCCATCCCCATATCTCAGCATACAAGAAAGTCTAGGGGAGACCACTCCCGATTTTTTTTTCTTTTTCCATTCTGTCATGGTACATAAAGCACAAGAAATCAAACAGATGAGCTTTGTGAGGTTCAAAACACCAGTGTTCTCAATCTTTGTCTCTGAATTATATGCATTTTATTTCCTGATGAGCATTTATTAGTTGTTATCTCTCATAATACACAGAGCTTCTATGACTAAAGAGAAAATCAATCCAGGCTGATTTTGTCAGGCTGAGTTGTCGATAAGTTGGAGTGAGTTGCTGTCAGATTAGACCACCGCTTCTGACTCGCTAAGATTATGTAAATGAAGACTATGGCTGAAAATCACTGGAAACGTTGTGTAATGTGACCTGGCCTTAACCTGATTATTACGTGGATAAACACATGATCATGCACCGTTGACAAGGAGTCAAATGGTTATCGTCTTTTTGCTTGTTGAAACTCAGCTATACCACTGTGCCTCCATGAACTGAAAAAAAAGCTTAGTGTAGCCTCCTCAGCGTTACAATTTTTTCTCAAAAAAACATTACATTTTTATTAAATCTCATCTTTCTACTGTAAAACGTGCGAAACACTAAAAGTAGAAAGTCAGAAGTGTAGAAAGTATAATAATGATACAAATAATAATAATATGAGCAGCACACTACACATGTGAGAGTGACGCAAGTGTCACTTTCAGATTGCCAGAATCACTTTCACTAACTGTTTCAATTTCACTGCCTCAGATTCATTTCAACATCACTGCTGATAAGAGGTGTTTCTTTCAAGACGTCATTAAGAGGCTAGGAGAAGACGTGTCTGCCAGGATAACGCTTGGGCCTGGCACTTACGCAAGACACGCCAATACTGTTGCCCAAGTAACACTCGGCACTAATGCTGTTGGCACTTTTACAACCCGAGTGAACCTCGTGTCTTATACGAGTCACGTCTATACTGTTTTATCGACACTTTTACAACTGTTTTTACGGCTCAAGCAACTTTGGGTCTAATGCTTAATTAACAGTTAATAATTATCCAGGAGGTTAATAGTTATCTACTATGAATACTCTTTAAACATCCATCCATCCATTTTCCAACCCGCTGAATCCGAACACAGGGTCACGGGGGTCTGCTGGAGCCAATCCCAGCCAACACAGGGCACAAGGCAGGAAACAATCCTGGGCAGGGTGCCAACCCACCGCAGGACACACACAAACACACCCACACACTAAGCACACACTAGGGCCAATTTAGAACCGCTAATCCACCTAACCTGCACGTCTTTGGACTGTGGGAGGAAACCGGAGCGCCCGGTGGAAACCCACGCAGACACGGGGAGAACATGCAAACTCCACGCAGGGAGGACCCGGGAAGCGAACCCAGGTCCCCAGATCTCCCAACTGCGAGGCAGCAGCGCTACCCACTGCGCCACCGTGCCGCCCTCTTTAAACATTTTAGTTTAATAATCATGATTTTACAGTATTTTTTCTGCCTCAATCCGCGTTGTCCATGCAACGCGGCCGCAGAGAGCTTAAACAACTCAGTACATCCACATAAAAACGACAAGGGGTGAGCTTTCTTGAAGGCTTTTACTGGACGCACCTTGTGGTAAATTGAAATATATACAAAAGAAACATACAGGCATTTACAGGTGTAGAACCAAAGACAATAAATAATGATTCACAAGCGATACGTCGCAGGCAGTATACTGTACATTAAACAATAAAGCTTTAAAAGACACTTACAAGGCGAGTGAGTGATTTCCATTGTTGGATCAAGACAAAGAGAAGCACGTAGACAGAGGTTCAAATTGCTGGGTACCAAAACTAACCAGACTCAGGGGTTTATATACCTTAAAGATACGCTTCGGATGTGACCGAAACAAGAGATAAAGCGGTGCCTACGTGAGACACAAGGGGTGTATTGCATTCAAATGTTTATTATGGGGTCTACATGCTTTTACGTGAGTGTGAGTGTGGGACATGACTGACAGATGTGTTAATAAATGACAAGATGAAGGGGGAGCACAGTTCAACAAATAATAGCTAACAGCTAACAACATGTGGGGCAGAACACTCCCTGTCTGATATAATAACATTATATCACTAAACTACATATAGGCAAACATTTTGTGAACTTACCCATTTTCTAGTACAAAGATTTTTGTGATAAGCCTGATAGAGTTTCTGGAGATGCCTTGAGAGGCAGTCTTAACTCTATTTTTTGTTCAGTACCATCACTTCTAGGGAATACCAAGGTGACAAATCTCATAGGCCATTTATTGCGTGATAGTGGACTCTTTTTCAACAACACAGTGTCTCCTATTTGTAAATTTCTGGATCGGTAAGCCCATTTGCACCTGCTCTGCAAAGTGGAAGGGTATTCACGTCTCCAGTGTGTCCAGAATTAATTTTCGAAGGCTTGCACTTGTCTCCACTGTCTATTAAAGAGATCATTCTCTGTGAAACCACTTGGAGGTGCAGACAGTCTGTTCTGTGGCAACATGGAGTCAAAAATTGCCCTTATATGACCATGCTTCTGTGGATATGTTCTGAAAAGTGGCAGCATTCGTCCACTTCTTTCAATTGAGGGGTTGTTTCTGCATGCCAATATTTTCTCCATAAAGCTAGTGAACTGCTCTTTCATCTTGAGTCTTCTGCAGAGAGACAAGGCGAGAAAGAGCCTGTTGATGATTCTTGGGGAGACGAGATCTGGAAAATCTGAAAGGTAGCAGAGCAACCCAGCTATTTGCTTCATTTTTGCTAGGTACCTTCTCCATAATTTTTAAAAAGACTTGATCTTCAATTGAGAGGGCACACTTGTTGTCTTTATGTGCAGACTTCATCAAAGAGGCCAATGGTGTTGGCTCCCCACTGTAAGTCACCCTCTCTCTCAAGCAATGGTGGCTGTAAAAAGGCGTGAAAAGTGAAGGTCGCCCATTTTCCAGCACATTTGTCTTGAAAGTAAAAACTATTGGTTTGTGTGCATTTCCAAGGCAAACTTCACGTACAAGAACCCAACCTAAGTCAAGTTTTTGAGCAAAGGGTGCATTGTGAGGGCCATTAATTTGCTTTCTGACTTTGTGCACTCTGATTATGTCTCTTCCAAGCAATGGTAGAATGTGAGCATTAGTGTCCAATTCTGTGATATGGGCTGCCACAGACTTTAAGCGAGGTTGGTGAAGTGCTGCCTCTGGTGTTGGTTTTTCTGAGCGATTGTTCAAAATCACATTGCATTCAATAAGTGGAGGCAGGGCTATACTTACTACTCCATTCACAGCCTCTATTTGGAAACCAACTGTTTTCCATTCAATTGTCTCAATAACTCCAGCACAGGTTCGTAGAGAATGTGTGAATGGGCTTCTCTTTAGAGGAGGGGTCTTGATGTGATGATCAGGCAGTCCTGCTTGGTGGGACAGGCTTGGGTAAATGGCATGTGCTGACTGTGATGACACTCTTTGGACATCTTCACTTTCTTCTGCCTGCACCTTTGTAGAAATTGGATGGTCACCTGAGATGCGTGAAGGTCTCCTCATCATGATGTCCTGTTGTCCTGCAGGTGATGTTTCCATTTCTTTGCGTGTAGGTGAGTTAGGCTGAGAGGTGTCAGCATCAAGTGTTACATACTGTACCGTCCTTCCCTTAGCTTGAGATGAGCATAATTTAGTAGATCTCATGATTTAGTAGATTTGTCACAGCTGCTAATGTTTCAGCTTCAGCTACTGCAGCAGCAGCTTCTTTTTCGGACTGAAGAGCCTCTAGTGCTGCCTCCAGTGCAAGTCTCTCTGCCTCCATTCTTGTTCGTTCTCTTTTAATAGCAAGCTCTTTCATTGCGAAGGATGCGCATACAAGCACAGCTTCAGCCAACGCACAAGCTTTGGTTACGGAACTTTTTGCTGAGGCGTTGGAATAGCGCGTGTGTCTTGAATTGGCCACAGAAGCAGATTCAGTTTTGTATACCTTCTCCATGTCTGCAACAGTGGAGTTTGGGCTATATAAGTTGAACCGAGTGCTTGTGTAGCGAGCTACACCAAAAGAAGACTGCCGATTTCAGGCGATTCAGGAGAGGCAAAGTGAATAAAGCTGAAACGCTTAAGGCAATCAGATCCCAATTCGGCTTCTGTGTGAACTGATTTTCTTCTTGTTTACGGCCACGAGAAACGCCAGTCTATATTGGAAAGCAGAACATGAACAGACCTTAATGCGCTTCAACCTGTCAGTAAACAATAAAGCTTTAAAAGACACTTACAAGGCGAGTGATTGCCACTGTTGGATCAAGACAGAAGCACGTAGACAGAAGCTCAAATTTCTGCGTACCACAACTAGCCAGACCCCGGTGTTTATATACCTTAGAGATACGTTTCAGACGTGACCGAAACAAGAGATAAAGGGGGTGTCTACGTGAGACACATGGGGTGTATTGTATTTAAATGTTTATTATGGGACCTACATGCTTTACATGAGTTTCATAGACATTTATGACACCACTGTGAGTGTGGGACGTGACTGACAGGTGTGTTAATAAATGACAAGATGAAGGGGAGCACAGTTCAACCAATAATAGCTAACAACATGTGGGGCAGAACAGTATTTATTGTACTATATTATGGCATTTCATTTTCTTTTTGTTATAAAGCAATATCATGTGGGTTAGTTCTCACAGGTGAAAAGACTCAGTGTGGTAACACTGTGGACAATTTCGTATTATAACCCAAGCAACCAAATAATTACCTTTAATTTCTCTGATAGCAAGGAGCAGTGAAGTAACTAGAACTGACAAGTCTCCACTTGGAACTTGTAGAATCACATTTTATTCAACAGGGGAAGGCATTATTTTTACATATTAGACTTTCCTTGCAGCAACTTAAGCAAATGATTGTAAATATCAACAAGCAAATGAACCATTCTGTGCGCAGTGAATGCTCCTCCTCAAAATTAAAACACTTGGGTTGTTGGCATGATTACTTTATGCATAAAAATCAGCATAATTTCCTTTTTACATTCTGTTCCATATTTTAGCAATGCAAAAAATTAGGAAAATCCCAGCTGCTACTGGGAACAACTCTATTAGAGCATCTTTCCAATTTCACACAATGTGGAGGGGTGCAGAAGGTATCTCTTCTACTTACTGAGATGTTTCCAAAAAGAATAATCAAAAGTGACATTTGAAATTAAGACAGTGCCACTTCAGTGAAAACATATCTTAATTAAAACGCTACTGGAACTGACAGTGTTCTGAACCATCACTCCTACATACTGGCTAGCAGAACACCATTCAAAGATCTGTTTTAACAGTCCAGATTTTTTTTAACAGCTGAGGTCTCAAATACACTGTAGTATAAAGATAACTTGAAATTCAAATCATGGACCTGTGTGTGGAAACACAAAAAAAAAAATTGACATAGACAGGATCAGCTCAGTCACTGCAGGAAACTATGCTTTACTCAGTTCTTCCTAATCGATGTGCTACAAGGCTGGGTGACTGAGTCGGCTGGATTTGTTACCGGTCAATCAGTAACAATTTATTATTATTCAAAAGTTAGTCTGCTTTCTAAAATTTGCTTAGATGAACAGATAATAGAGAGGCTTAAAAGTGTTCAGTCATTAACTCTGAAACTGTTCCCATAGCATTTATTGTTGGCTTGAAGGGTAAATCAGATACAATAACAAAGTGACTCCCACAGTAAGGTACAGTGATGAAGTGTGTGCAATCTGGGCCTGTAATTGACTTCATTTACAGAATTACACTGTCACCGGAGTTCATTTGTGTTTTTGTTCAACTGGTTAGGAAACACAGATATCTATACTTAATG